>NC_037672.1:107758859-107820486 GCF_003255815.1 Theropithecus gelada | reverse complement strand
AAAAAAAAAAAAAAAAAAAAAAAAAAAAAAAAAAAAAAAAAAGAAAGTGTGGTACATATATATATATATACAATGGAGTACTATTGAACCATAAAAAAAGAATGAGGCTGGCTGGGCACAGTAGCGCACACCTTTTTTTTTTTTCCGGCTGGCTCACGCCTTTAATCCCAGCACTTTGGGAGGTCGAGGCAGGCAGATCACTTAAGGTCAGGAGTTCGAGACCAGTCTGGCCAACATGATGAAACCCATTCTCTACTAAAACTACAAAAATTAGCTGGGTGTGGTGGCATGTGCCTGTAGTCCAGCTACTCAGGAGGCTGAGGCATGAGATACTTGAACCTGGGAGGTGGAGGTTGCAGTGAGCTGAGATTGTGCCACTGCATTCCATCCTGGGTGACACAGCAAGAATCTGTTTCACATACACACACACGCACCCAAATGAGGAGGCCAGGCAAGGTGGCTCATGCCTGTAGTCCCACAACTTTGGAAGGTAGAGGTGGGAAGATCGCTTGAGCCAAGGAGTACAAGACCACCCTAGACAACATAGTGAGGCCTCATCTCTATTTCAGTTTTATTTCTAAAATATTATTTAGGCCAGACACAGTGGCTGGCTCACACCTGTAATCCCAGCATTTTGGGAGGCCGAGGTGGGTGGATCATCTGAGGTCGGGAATTCAAGACCAGCCTGACCAACATGGAGAAACCCCATCTCTACTAAAAATGCAAAATTAGACGGGCATGGTGGTGCATGCCTGTAATCCCAGCTACTCTGGAGGCTGAGACAGGAAAATCGCTTAAACCTGGGAGGCGGAGTTCACGGTAAGCCGAGATCACACCACTGCACTCCAGCCTGGACAGCAAAAGTGAAACTCTGTCTCAAAAAAAAAAAAAAAAGTAATATTTTTTAAAAAATGAAATCCTGTCATTTGCAACAACATGGATGGAACTGGAGGATATTATGTTAAATGAAATAATCCAGACACAGAGATACAAACTTCTCATATTCTCACTTCTTTGTGGGACCTAAAAATCAAAACAATTGAACTCTTGGAGATAGAGGATAGAGCAATGATTACCAGAGGCTGGGAAGGGTGCTGGGTGGCAATGGGTATGTTAATGGGCACCAAAAAAAAATTATTAGTTAGAATGAAGACCTAGTTCTTTTATTTATTTATTTTTATTTTATTTTATTTTATTTTATTTTGAGACGGAGTCTCGCTCTTGTCGCACAGGCTGGAGTACAGTGGCGCGATCCCGGTTCACTGCAACCTCTGACTCACTGTAACCTCCCCCTCCCGGTTTCAAGCGATTCTCCTGCCTCAGCCTCCTGAGTAGCTGGGATTACAGGCGCCCACCACTATGCCTGGCTAATTTTTGTACTTTTAGTCCAGACGGGATTTCACCATGTTGGCCAGGCTGGTCTCGAACTTTTGACCTCAGGTGATTCACCTACCTCGACCTCCCAAAGTGCTGGGATTACAGGTGTGACCCACTGCACCAAGCCGAAAATCTAGTTCTTGATAGTACAACAGGGTGACTACAGTCAGTAATAATTCACTGTGCATTTAAAAAGAACTACAAGAGTATACTTGGATTGTTTGTAACACAAAGAAAGGATAAGTGCTTGAAGTGATGCATACCCTATTTACCCTGATGTGATTATTATGTATTGCATGCCTGCACCAAAATATCTCACATACGCCATGAATATATACACCTACTATGTACCCTCAAAAATAAAAAATAAAAAATAATTAGGCAAAAGGAGTGATGTGGAGTGAGAAGAGAGAAAGAAATCATAGCCCAGGGCTTTGGAACTCTAAATTCACGGTGTCCAGTCTCAGAAGTACCTCCACACTAGCTGGCAATTCTTTTGTGTTCCCAGCAAGCTCTCACTCCTCTGATCATAGTGACTACTGTGTTTCAAACTTACTCTCTACTCTCTTCTCCTCCTTCCTTCCCATTCTCAGCCAACAATCTCACTCCCATCTCAAGAGAAAATGAAACCTCCAAACAAAATGTGCTCAGCCTCTGTCACTGACCACTCTCCCCATAGAGGCCACCCATCCTTTCTTCCTGCCTTTCAGTGGGAACCTGAGGTGGCCTTCCTCATCCCACATCTCACTCCTCCCCTGCACTTGGTGCCCCGCCCCTCCTACCTCCTTAGAGCTTCATACCTCTGAACTTCCCTTCTTTTTTGCTCACCTCTGAGTACTTTTTCTCTGGCTCCTTTCCTGTCAGCATTTAAACATAATTTCCCACTCCATGTAAAATCCACCCATTCTCAATCCTTCAACCCTGAAGGTATAGGTCTACCTTTCTCTTAAGAGACAAATGTTCTACACAGTTACTTCATTTATTCAGCAAATTTTAATATTTGTGTCTGCAAGTGTCAACTACATGCCAGGTTTTGTTTTAAGCACTAGGGATTCAACAAAGAACACAGTAGACTAAACTCCCCCCGCCATAGAACATCTATTCTACTGACGAGCTGCAACCCTTTTCTCATTTCCAATTCATGTCACTAATCAACATCATCTGGCTTCTACCTCTACTGTCTTTTGAAAACTGCTTTTGCCAAGATCACTAATGATCTGCTTGTAAATCACACAGAAATATTTCAGTTCTTATGTGATTGGACCCAGGTTTTGCAGCACTGATGTGATTGACTACCCCTCCGTGAGACCTTGGGCCCTTCAGGATGATGTCTCTCCCCGATTACAAATTTTTAATGGCTGAACATCCCTTTTAGGATAAGGTTTTAAATCTCCAACTGTTGATAAGGCCCTTACTGATGGATCTTCTGCTTTCCTCTCTAGCTTCAACTCTTACCTTCTTAGCCATAGGCTTGGTCTGCCATTCTTGGTTTCAACCATCCAGATTCCTCTGAGATTCCCTGGATGTTCCAGGCATCCCTCCTCTTCTTCTTCTGGCTCATCCCGACTCACCCTATAGGCCTCAACTTTAGCATCCTTTACTCTGGGAGCCCTGGGCTCCAACCTGGAACTTGGAGCCGTTCTAATGTGCTTCTATAAGAATCTCTAATTATACATCTGGCAGTGCTTATCACAGTATGTTATCCTCAGCAGTTTACCTGTCTGTATCCCCCCAGAATATATAAGACCCAAAAGAGTAGAGACTTTCTCTCTCCTTCCTTCCTTCCTTCCTTCCTTTCTTTCTTTCGAATACATTCTTCTATTAAGAAACTATTTCTTATTCAAGACCTATTTCTAGCATAGTGCCTGGCACAGAGTAGTTCCTTAATAATTATTGATTGAATTAAGATCATATGTATTAGTCAGATGGGTGGCTCAAGCCTGTAATCTCAGTGCTTTGGGATACCGAGGTGGGAAGATTGCTTGAGGCCAAGAATTGGAGACCAGCTGGGCAATACAGTGAGACCCTGTCACTAAAAACCATTTTTTTAGTTAGCCTGATGTGGTGGTGTGCATCTGTGGTCCAAGCTACTCAGGAGGCTGAGGTGGGAGGATCACTTAAGCCCAGGAGTTTGAGGTTGCAGTGAGCTGTGATCATGTCACTGCACTCCAGCCTGAGAGACAGTGAGACCCTATTTCAAAAAAAAAAAAATATTGTAATTTAAAAAAGGTTGTATTTATTGAAGACCAACTTTATGCCAGGCACTGTGCTGCATGCTTTACAAATAGTATGTCATGTAAGCCTCATAAAAAACACTTTAATAATTTTTATGATCTGAAAACTGGACCGCCAAAAGGTAAAATAACCTGTTCCCTACTATTTAGATCTGTGGTTGCCCATAGCCCAGTAATTAACAACTTCAACAAAAGGAAGCATCAACTGAAAGTCAGGATAAAATACCTAGTCAAGGCCAGGCACGGTGGCTCATGCCTGTAATCCTAGCACTTTGGGAAGCCGAAGCAGGTGGATCACTTGAGGCCAGGAGTTCAAGACCAGCCTGGCCAATGTGGCAAAACCTGGTCTCTACTAAAAATACAAAAATTAGCTGGGCATGGTGGCACGTGCCTGTAATTTCAGCTACTTGGGAGGCTGAAGCAGGAGAATCGCTTGAACCCAGGAGGCGGAGGTCGCAGTGAGCTGAGATCGCGCCACTGAACATCAGCCTGGGCGACAGAGCGAGACTCGGTCTCAAAAAAAGAGAAAGAGAGAGAAGACAAAGGAGCCCCCTGCAGTTCAAGGACCTGACCTGGAATCTGATCAAGAGGACTGAGCTGTATGTATTGCATATGTGTACATATGTATGCACTATGTGTGTGTGCGTGTGTGTGTGTGTGTGTATCTGGCTCTCTCTGGGCTAGACAATTCTTTTTTGTTACTTTTGAGACAGGCTCTTGCTCCAGGCTGGAGTGTAGTGGCAAGATCAGGGCTCACTGCAGCTTTGAACTATGGGGCTCAAGCAATCCTCCTGCCTCAGCTACCTGAGTAGCTAGGACTACAGGCACGCACCATCAAGCCCCAGTTACATTTTTAATTTTTTTTTTAGAGGTGGGGTCTTGCTATGCTGCCCAGGCTGGTCTTGAACTCCTGGGCTCATGCAATTTTCAAACCTAGGCCTCTCAAAGTTTGGGGATTACAGGCATTAACCACTGTACCTGGCCCTGACTAGCCAATATTTAAGACATAGCAAAGAAAGCACACCTTTGTTATACAAACTAATCAATCCGGAGCCCTACCTCCTCCATCTGGCCCTTACACTCCATGATGTGGTATAATATTCCTTTGCCTTAATCATCTCAGGCCCAGGTGCCAGGCAAACTAGAGACCACCCCTATAGCCTAGAGCCTGTGGAAATTATTCAAAGTAGCCAGTTGGACACCGTTTACCCTATCCATCTTGACTTTCTTTCAGGGATGCCCTGATTAAAACTCTGGCCTAAACCCTCTGCTCACTCCTGTCTTTTGCCTCCCACCCACTCTGGTGTCTTTTCCACGCGGCCCTGGATGGAGTGGCATGCCTCCTGTCTCTAGAGCCTATGAATATAATAAACTTTATTTTCCTCAGCCTCTCCTGTGTGTCTTCTTGTGGCCACACTGACTGATCATCTTATAAAAGAATATAATCTCTGGGCACAGTGGCTCATGCCTGTAATCCCAGCACTTTGGGAGGCCGAGGTGGGCGGATCACCTGAGGTCAGGAGTTCAAGACCAGCCTGACCAACAAGGTGAAACCCCCATCTCTACTAAAAATACAAAACTTAGCTGGGAGTGGTGGCAGGCACTTGTATTACCAGCTACTTGGGAGGCTGAGACAGGAGAATTGCTTGAACCCAGGAGGCAGAGGATGCATTGAGCCAAGATCGCACCACTGCACTCCAGCCTGGAGCGAGCTGGAGTGAGATGGAGCAAGACTCCATCTCAAAAAAAAAGAATATAATCCAGGAGGTAGGTATACATGGAGATTGTCCTGAAGTCAAGGGGAAGAGTCTACCAAATGCCAGATGCAGGTGAGGAGCAACCCATCGGCTTAAAGGAAGACAAGCGGAAACCATGAAGTCTGGTCTTTTGTTAGAAGTATGGCTGTTAATAGGCTGGGTGAGGTGGCTCACATCTATAATCTCAGCACTTTGGGAGGCCAAGGCAGGAGGATTGCTTGAGCTCAGGAGTTCAAGACCAGCCTGGGCAACATGGCAAGATCCCACCTCTACAAAAAAAAATTTTTTTAATTAGCTGGACATAGTGGTTCATGCCTATAGTCCCAGCTCCCCAAGAGGCTGAGGTGGGAGGATTGCTTCATTCCAGGAGGTCAAGGATACAGTGAGCCAAGATCATGCCACTACACTCAAATTTAGAAATGTGACTGTTAAAATTCAATTGGCCGGGCACAGTGGCCCACACCTGTAATCCCAGCACTTTGGGAGGCCAAGGCAGGCAGATTGCTTGAGCCCAAGGGTTTGAGACCAGGCTGGGCAGCGCAGTGAGGCCTCATTTCTTAACAAAAAAAAAAAGAAGAAGAAAAGAAAACAAACAAACAAACAAAACATAAAAGACCATATGAACTTTATACAAAACAGAGAAAGATGTTGCTATGGTTTGGATGTTTGTCGCCTCCAAACCTCATGTTGAAACTTGATCCCCAGTGTTGGAGGCAGGGCCTAATGGGAGGTGTCTGGGTCATGGGGAGGGATCTGTCATAAATAAATGATGCCCTCCCTCCAGGTGAGTGAGCTCTCGTTCTGTATTAGCTCCCACAGGGCTGGTTGTTAAAAACAGCCTGGTACCTCCCTAGTGGAAGCAGCCTGCGGCCCGCCCCAGACACAGATGCCCCATTTGAAGTTTCCAGCCAACTGAATGATACGCCAAATAAACCTTTTTAAAATAAATTACCCAATCTCAGGTATTCCTTTACAGCAACACTAAAGGGACTAAGACAGATGTTAACAGCAGTATCAATTTTTTGGTGACCAAGAAATAATACATTAAACATTTTTCCACCCTCACATGACAGTTTACTTATTATAGATGATATTTAGCTATGTGTATCTACATTTCAGGGAGTTGGCTAAGGATGATCTAATTTTTACAAACTAAAATGATGTAAAATAAGTTTCTTGTTAATATTTCTGTACCATATAGTCTGGTTTTCAGAAACGAATTACTGGAATTAAGCTGGAAATGCCTGTCTATGCACAAAATCATCAGCAAGACTAAATTAGCATTCTTATCCTTACAAAGAAATTCACTCGGCTGGGTGCAGTGGCTCAGGCCTATAATCCCAACACTTTGGGAGGCCAAGGTAGGCAGATCACGAGGCTAGGAGTTCAAGACCAGCCTGGTCAACATGGTGAAACACCATCCCTCCTAAAAACACAAAAATTAGCTGGGCATAGTGGCGTGCACCTGTTGTCCCAGCTACTTGGGACGCTGAGGCAGGAGAATTGCTTGAACCCAGGCGTCGGAGGTTCAGTGATACCAGATCGCGCCACTGAACTCCAGCCTGGGCGACAGAGCGAGACTCCGTCTCAAAAAAAAAAAAAAAAATTATCTCACTTGGGTCCTCCTTTGACTTCAGGAACAATGACTTGCCACTCTGAGCCCAGAGCCCCTTCTAGACCACATTCTGAATTCCTGGAACCTTGGAATTCCCGGAACCTTGGAATTCCGTTCAGTCAGGAAGAAGAGCAGAGGCAAAAGGAGTTTGTCAGCAAGTCAGCCCCCTTTTGTTTTGTTTTGGTTTTTTGAGACAGAATCTCACTCTTCACCTAGGCTGGAGTACAATGGCGCGATCTTGGCTCACTATAACCACCTCCCAGATTCAAGCCATTCTACGGCCTCAGCCTCCCAAGTAGCTGGGATTACAGACACGTGCCACCACGCCCGGCTAATTTTTTTGTTTGTTCTTTTAATAGAGATGGGATTTCACCATGTTGGCCAGGCTGGTCTCAAACTCCTGGGCTCAGGTGATCCACCTGCCTCAGCCTCCCAAAGTGCTGGGATTACACACATGAGCCACTGTGCCCAGAAAGATCAGCCCCCTTTTAAGGAGCTTTCCAAGAAATCCCTACCCTGTTTACATCTTCTGTTTACATCTCATCTGCTAGAACTCTACTGGATGATAACCCTACCTGTAAAAGAGGCTGGAAATATGGCTGAGAACATTGCCACAACCAAAAAATAAAAGGGTTTCTACACTTAAGAAAGAAAGGGAACTTGGATTTAGATAGGCAAATTGAAGTTCCTGGCACAGATGGAGTTATCTGGGAGAGGAACTATACTCTTTTCCCAAATCAGCACTCACTGTGTTTTGGTTTTTTGCCTGTTCAGCTAACAAGTTCAATAGCATGTCCAATTGCTATTAGCAGGGGGAAATATCAGAAGAATATCTGAATATCTTGCCTATCCCTTTGTCAGAAAATTGTTAATGCTTCCAATCCACCTAAGATAGAAAGCTCCGTCCCTCAACAGCTTGTGAAGGTTTCTATGTTCGGACTCCAGAAGCATCTGAAATAATAAAGAATGGACTATTCTGGCTGGGCGTGGTGGCTCACACCTGTAATCCCAGCACTATGGGAGGCCAAGGTGAGTGGATCACCTGAGGTTAGGAGTTCAAGACCAGCCTGGTTAACATGGTAAAACCCCGTCTCTATTAAAAATACAAAAATTAGCCGGGACTGGTGGCACATGCCCATAATCCCAGCTACTTGGGAGGCTGAGGCATGAGAATCACTTGAACCCAGGAGGTGGAGGTTGCAGTGAGCCGAGATCATGCCACTGCACTCCAGCCTGGGCGACAGAGCAACATTGTCTTAAAAAAATAAATTAATAATAATAATAAAGAATTGACTGTTTAATCTTAAAATCACACTATATGTGACTATCTATACATATTCCACGAAACTTTGCTTACAGATGAAGAACAAAAATACATATTCCACTGCCATTCCAAATTATGGTTGACAACTTTTGTTGCTTTTTTTTGTTTTGTTTTGTTATTTTTTTAAGATGGAGTCTCACTCTGTCACCCAGGCTGGAGGGCAGTGGCACGATCTCGGTTCTCTGCAAGCTCCGCCTCCTGGGTTCAAGTGATTCTCCCGCCTCAGCCTCCCCAGTAGCTGGGACTACAGGCACCTGCCACCACACCCAGCTAATCTTTTTTTGTATTTTTAGTAGAGACGGGTTTCACCATGTTAGCCAGGATGGTTTCGATCTCCTGACCTCATGATCTGCCTGCCTCGACCTCCCAAAGTGCTGGGATTACAGGGATAAGCCACCTTGCCTGGCCACTTCACAGCTTTTGATCTAAGATGACAGAAGGAAAAGAGAACAAGAAGGGAGTGGTCAGCAGGTGTGAGCACACAATAAATTCTGGGGTCACAGAAAACACAGCACAGCCAAATACTGCAGTGAAAAAGTAAGGGAGATCAGCCAGACAGAACTCCTAAGAGTTTCCAGGTTCTGAATGAACACGTCTAAAGTGGTCTGCAACCTTGATGCCAGGAGTTCAAGGCCAGCTTGGGGAACATAGCTAAGATTCTGTCTCTTTGGGGGAAAAAAAAATCCTTTCAGCAGAATTTATTTATTTATTTATTTATTTAGAGATGGAGTCTTGCACTGTCACCCAGGCTGGAGTGCAGTGGCACGATCTTGGCTCACTGCAACCTCCGTCTCCCAGGTTCAAGCAATTCTCCTGCCTCAGCCTCCTGAGTAGCTGGAATTACAGGTGCCTGCCACCACGCCTGGCTAAAATTTGTATTTTTAGTAGAGACAAGGTGGTCTCGAACTCCTGACCTCAGGTGATCCACCTGCCTTGGCCTCCTAAAGTGCTGAGATTACAGGCATGAGCCACCTCGCCCGGACAGAATTTATTTTCAAAAAGAAAACAATTAAAAATAAACAAGCAAATAAAATTAAGTGGCCTGGAAGAAAAAAAAAAAAAAAAGACCAAAAGAGAGGGAAGTAAGTACAATTCTGACTATGGAAAAGCTACCCCAGTCAGTGTCCCACAACCTGCCGCTTCTATCTCCTCATATCCCTGTATCTGTTCATATGGGCACTACCACTTTTCTTACAGGGGTTAAATAAAGAAAAAGCCCCTAGAAATTTTTTAAAAAATAATTGGACTGGGTGTGATGGCTCACAGTTGTAATCCCACGACTTTGGGAGGCCGAGGTGGGAGGATCACTTGAGTCCAGGAGTTTGAGAGCAGCCTAGGCAACAAAGGAAAACCCTGTCTCTACTTTAAAAAAAAAAAAAAATTAGCAGGGCATGGTGGTGCACACCTGTAGTACCAGTTACTCAGCAGGCTCAGGTGGGAGGATCACTTGAGCTCGGAAAGTTGAGACTGCAGAGAGCCTATGATCGTGCCACTGCACTACAGCCTGGGTGACAGTGTGAGAGATCCTGTCTCAAAGAGTAATAGTAATAATTAGACCAGGCGTGATGGCTCACGTCTGTAATCCCAGCACTTTGGGAGGCTGAGGCAGGTGGATCACGAGGTCAGGAGTTCAAGACCAGCCTGGTCAAGATGGTGAAACCCCATCTCTACTAAAAATACAAAAAATTAGCCAGACATGGTGGCGGGTGCCTGTAATCGCAGCTACTCAGGAGGCAGAGGCAGAATTGCTTGAATCGGGAGGCGGAGGTGGCACTGAGCCAAGATCATGCCACTGCACTCCAGTCTGGGCAACAGAATGAGACTCCATCTCAAAAATAAATATATATTAATAGTAATTGTAAAAATTACCCACAGGGGTAGGGCACAGTGGCTCATGCCTATAATCCCAGAACTTTGGGAGACCAAGGCAGGAGGATTGCTTGAGGTCAGGAGTTCAAAACCAACCTTTTTAAAAAATTTAGCTGGGTTTGGTGGCCTGAGCCTGTTGTCCTAGCTACTCAGGAAGCTGAAGAGAGAAAATTGCTTGAGACTAGGAGTTTGGAGGCTACAGTGAGCTATGATTGTGCCACTGTACTCCAGCTTGGGTGACAGAATGAGATCTTGTCTCTAAAAAACAAAATAGATTACTTAGAGGGAATAAGACCTCTAGGATGGGAAGAGGCCACAGAGCAAAGTCCTCCCCATTCTGGTATTTGGACATTCCATGTCCCCATATTAAAGGCTGCTCCTGCAAAAAGTAAAGTCTGCCTAACCAAAAAACCTTGTCCATATACGCAGAGTCTATTGGGAAACAACCTAGAGAAAACTCATGCTGGCTATTTAGAAAAATCAAATTAAGCTGTGCTACATTGTCTAATCAAACTCACTAGAAAGATCATGCAACGTGCATTACACAGGAACATAACCCAAAAATGCCAACACAGAGATCACTGTGAAATTCCTGAACTTGGCCAATACCCTACAAATTTAAGAAGATGGATCTTCTTCCCACTAGCAAGTCTCTACTTGTTCCTGAAATAAATTAATAGTCCCCTCATTACGTATCTCCTCCCATTTTACACAAAGAACTTAAGGTCCCAGAATAGGTTAAAAAATGTTTTACAATCACCACCAAGCTGGGCACCAGGGATATAGCCGAGACTGACCCCAAGACTGAGCAAGAACTCACCTCAGTGGTGCAGACACTCCTGCAGCAGATCCAAGATAAATTTCAGACCATGTCTGACCAGATCATTGGGAGAATTGATGATATGAGTAGTTGCATTGATGATCTGAAGAAGAACATCGCAGATCTCATGACACAGGCTGGGGTGGAAGAACTGGAAGGTGAAAACAAGATACCTGCCACACAAGAGGTGAAGGTTGCTAATAATTTATACTGAAATCTGGAACACCATTTTTCCAAGCCAAGAGAAGATTGAATGGCTTTTTGCAGCTAACTACTATGTGTAGACAGGTTTTACATTATAAAAAGTGTGCATTTTTATCACATACTATATAGTTAGTCTATAGAGTGATTTACCCCCCAGTTTCTTAAACATGATATCTTCACATCTTGGACCTTGGTCAATTGTGCTGTTATTAAGCATTAAAACTTTGCCGGTTCCTGCAAAAAAAAAAAAAAAAAAAAAAAAAGTTTTATTCCCAAATTCCTATTCTTCTTTGACCCAACTGGAGGCCACACTCAGGTGCTTGGGTTGAGTCTTGTCCTTTCTTCAACAGCTTGCATCAACCTCCATCAAGACTGGGATTGGAATAACTTAAGCGTCTGCTAAGCTAGACTGCTTCAACCCCAGTGTCTCATGTGTTTCAGCCCTTCAACCAGTGAGTTTAGAAAACCTTAAAGAAATCTTCAGAACAAAATATAAGCATTATAGCGCTTACATCTCAGCACCCACACATCCCTAACAGCATTTTTCAAGTCAAAGCATATACTACATCTATTATAACCTAAATCCACATCATCATTGCCAGCCATAGATTATACCAGATAGAGTATTAATATTATTGAGGTGAAGAATGTAGATTGTGAAAAATAGTAAAAGCATTATTATTGATATATAAGCATGGGCTATTTGGAGAAATACTTTGTCTCAGCCAACCAAGTGCAGCCTAGAACCAAAACACGCCAAAGGACCTACTTTGGCTCTTTCTCCCTAAGCATTTGAGTCTCAGACTTTTCCAATTCAGAGGGAAAAGCCCATCCAACAAAAAACAGCAGCAACAAAAAGCTTACCCAACAAAAAGTTCTGTTCTGAAAGACAGAAGAGGAGGGCTGGAATTTTCTAAATAATTCCCAGAGACTGGCTTCTTCCTCCTCAGGTCTGGGGAATAGCAGGGTCAGCTTACTTCCCCAGCTGTTAGAAGAGAAGAAACCCACACAATGCCAAAGAGCCCACCCAAGAGATGATAAAAATCAAAATAGTAGCTACCTGGAAGAATGGGTGACTGAAAAGGGGCTCTAGAAAACTTTTCAGTGTCATGAATAGGTTGTCTATTTTGATCTGAGTAGTGATTACATGTAGGTATAACAGGCAAACATTCATCAACCCGTTCACTTAAGATTTGTACATATCACTGCATGTAAATTATACTACAAGAAAAAAAAAAAAAAAGGAAAAACATTCTCACACACATGCAAAAAAAACCTTTTTTCCCAATAAGAAACACCCCAGCCTTTCCCCAGTTTTCTGGATTACTAGAAGTGATTGATTTCAAAGAGAGAACAAAGGGGCAGCCCAAAAGAGGAAGACTATGATCTCCAAGCTGACTTGTCCCCATCTCCATGAAATCTCACGGAAGGAAAAGCATCTCAAGGAAAGAGAGGCAAAGAGATTATCAGGGTTCTTCCAAGAGGAAACAATCCTGCACTTTCACCCTGGCAACTTGGGTCTCGTGAAAGAGAATGCGTTCAGAAAGTCATCACGTTAAGGTGCATTGTGACTTTAAATCCCTTTCGTTAGAAACAATGTGTACTCCTCTAGGGAAACCTGGCCCAACATACCTGAGAATTCCAGAAGAGCCGTTCTAGCCTCTGAGCAATCCCTGCCTGAAAGCACAGTTGCACAATCGCAGTTCAATGAATCTGAGCCACAGATTCATCCTCGGGGATGTGCCAAATGACTTTCATTTTACAAAGGTTCTTACATTATTTAAATTGAGGAAATAATCATTTGAAGGCATCAGTTAAAACTTAAAAAAAAAGAAAAGAGCACAAGAAAAAATATATATATATTAGATATTTTAAATCTTAAGGCACTGCCATACCCGCATACCCCATGCATGGGCGGGAGGATGGTATCTTCTTCTCCAACCTGCCCTTTGCGTCCTCACACACAAACCACCACCGCCACTCAGACAGGTGAATTGTTCTGTGTTCCTTGACTGGGAAGAAGGATGTGTCAGCAGATAACAAACTTTAAGGGAGTTTATTCTTGAATTGGGATTTTAAAACTTAGGTCAGGCAGTTGGGATGTGTGAGCAGAAAAAAAATTAAAATAAAAAATGAAAAAATAAAGAAAACATAGGTGGTTTAGACGTCAAAAAGAAGCCATAATACATACAGTATATTGAGGAAAACACATGAGTAGAAGGGAAATGTCCCAGTCTTACCCCATCTCTCTCCAGTCTTCAACCTCTGGACTAGAAAAGAGTCCTCAGCCTTGAGGAAGAGTTTATCTTACTTCAGTGGAAACAGAGAAGTAGTAACAGAGAGTCTAATGGGTCCCAAAAAGAGGAAACTTGCCTCCAGCTCTTGAGCTGTGTAATTGACATAACTAATTCCATCTTAGAAAAGGACTCCCTTTTGGTTGGGTACGGTGGTTCATGCCTGTAATCCCAGCACTTTGGGAGGCCGAGGTGGGTGGATCATGAGGTCAGGAGGTCAAGACTAGCCTGGCCAAGATGGCAAAACCCCATCTCTACTAAAAATACACAAATTAGCCAGGCATGGTGGCAGGCACCTGTAATCCCTACTCAGGAGGCTGAGGCAGGAGAATCACTCGAACCCCGGGGGACAGAGGTTGCAGTGAGCTGAGATTGCGTCACTGCACTCACTGGGCAACAAAGTGAGACCCCGTCTCAAAGAAAAAGAAAAAAGACTCCATTTTATATTTCATAGAACACTTTGCCAACAAGGATAAGATGCTTTGTTTAACAAACAAACAAACAAACAAAAGACTGCTGGCAACCAGATAAGGATGTAAACAAGCGTACTCTTCCATTATCAGTTCTTGGCAGAGGACTCTGACTGTAAAGGATTAGGCCTTCTGCAACTCAAAAACAGCTCTCCTTACTGATACCGTCTTGCAGTCACTTGTGATAAGAATTTGGTACCTGCCACTGAAGGCTCTGCCACCTCAAAAACTCTTCTTACAAGAGCAAAGGGACGCCAGGGCAAGACCAGGACTCTTGTCTTCTTAGCTCCCACTGGACTGGTTCATTAATCCTTTCTCCTATCTCTTTTTCCTCCTGATGTTAAATGTTACTTTGTTTGTCATGGAATGTTTAACCTAAAACATTTCTATATTGATGAAATATACTATTGTGTATGGTTTGCAATATTGACTGACTTGTGGAGTGGCTTGAACCTGTGTGCCCATGGCTCTGACTACAGAGTGAACAGGAAGAACTAAGAAGAACTGCCTCCTTGGGAACTCCATGTAGCTCGTGGACTAGAATAACATTAATAAAAGCCTGACATTGTGGAAAGACATACACATGCATGGACCTGTTTATCTCTAATCTCGCACTGCTCACCACTGGCTGAGGTCTAGGATGGAGTCAAAACCCCTAGATAAGCTGGTAGTCTCTGAAAGAAATAAAAACCTGGCCCCATTGCTCAGGCAGAGGCTCTGGAGAGAAATGACTGCATGGTGTGCCTGGGCAGATGGTACCAGACACAGTGGTAGAAGCTTCTCTGTGCCCTGAACAGCACGAGAGCAGGGTAATTTCCATGCCCTCCCCAGCCCCAGAGAAGCACAAAGCAGTACAGAGTGATGAAAATAAAGGGCCTGTGGAAATGGGAATGTGGATCATCTAGGCAATTGCATGGTTTATCATCTAGGGACCAGACAGGATGACAGCTATTCTAAGGGACGCCAGCATCAGCAGATGACATCAAGGACCACACTGACCTTCTGCCTCCCCCTTAACGACCCAGCAGTGCTATGGGTACAAGGGAGGTCCAAGGTTTTTTTGACCTGAAGTGTGAGTTTGGTTAGCTGCGTTTTGAGAATTCCATTTGCCCTTTCAACTTTTCTGAATGACTGGAGCCAGTATGGGACATGGTGGTACTACTGAATGCCAAGGGATTGAGAGACTTGTTGGGTGACTTGGGAGACGAAGTTAGGCCCATTATCTGATTGTATGGAGCGAGGGAGACCAAATCTAGGGATGATTTCTGTTATAAGAATTTGAGAGACTTCTGCAGCTTTTTCTGAAGGGGTAGGAAATGCTTCTACCCAACCTGAAAAAGTGTCTATGAGGGTAAGAAGATATTTAGTGTTTTTTTTTTGATGGGAGGCATGTGTGTGAAGTCTACTTGCCAGTACTCCCCTGGGAGTGTTCCTCTGAGGTGATGTGTAGGGATGAGAAGACGGTGGAGGGCCCCTTGGGAGGAAGTAATGGAGCATATATGACAGTTTGAGGTTATGTCCTTTAGTGAGGTGATTAGATGGGGGGAGGAGAAACAAGGGCAAAGGAGTAGGTACAGGGGGCGTGCACCAATACGGAAGGATTGGTGAAGAGATGTTAGAATTTTCTTGGGTTGCTCTTGGGGAAGAATGAGCTTTTGATTTTTGATTATGCATTCCCCTTGAAGGGAGGCTCCTTGCTGTAGTAGTGAAGGCTTTTCAGTGGGAGAGTGTTTGGGTTGGACTGCTGGGGTGATGAGGAGGATGGGGGCAGGGTTAAAAGAAAGGGAGGCCTGTTTTGCTCTCGTTGGCCTTTTTATTTCCTCTTGAGATTTCATCTGATCCTGTTTGATATCCTCAACAGTGTATGACTGCTGCTTCGGCTGGGAGGCGTGTGGCCTGAAGGAGTTGGTAAATAAGGAGGCCATTAGTAACGGGGGTTCCTTTGGCGGTAAGGAATCCTCTCTCTTGCCAGATGGCAGCATGGGAATGAAGAATGTGATCGGCGTACTTGGAGTCTGTGTATATGTTGACCCGTTTGTCTGTGGAGAGGGTTAGGGCTCTGGTGAGAGCTATGAGTTCTGCCTTCTGGGAGGAGGTTCCTGGGGGTAGGGGTTTAGCCTCAATTATATGGTTTAAGGTAACTACTGCAACCCAGAAATTTTGGGAGAGCTGGGGACTCTGGAATAGGAGCCATCTATGAAGAGTTAGTCATCTGGGTTAGTGAGAGGTTTGGAGGAGATGTTGGGGAAGTGTGGCTGCAGGTGATCCAGAATGTCAGTGCAAGAATGGGTAGAAGGGGGAGAGGATATGGGGAGTAGGGATGCTGAGTTGTGGGGGGCACTTTTGGCGAGGCTGAATTTGGGATTTTTGATAAAGAGGGCATGGAGTGACTGAATTTGGGAAGGAGAGAGGGAGCTTAACGCCCGAGAGGAGAGGAGATCCTGTAAGTTATGAGGGCTGTAGATGGTGGTGCTTTGGCCAAATGTTAGTTTTTTGCTTTCCAGAGCTAAAACAGCCACTGCTGCTAATGCTGTAAGACAGGTTGGTCACCCTTTGACAGTGTTGTCTAATTGTTCAGAGAGGTATGCCACAGGGGCAAAGGGAGGAGGATTTCCCTTTTGTTGCCCTAAGACTCTGAGAGCTATTCCCTGGTTTTCGGCAGTACAGAGAACGAAGGGTTGGGAGATGTCGGGTAAGGACACGGCAGGTGCAGTGACGAGAGCAGTTTGGAGTTTACGGAAACTGGGAAATACGTTGTGTGTGGGGCTTAGGGGTTAATTGAAGGCACTTTTGGCTGCTTTATAGAGGGGCCGAGCCAAGAGGGCAAAGTTGGGAATCCATATTTTAAAGAAACCTGCCGGTTCTAAAAAAGAGAGAATTTCATTTTTTGAGGAAGGCGGAGGCAAGCTGTTTATTAAGGTTGCTCGTGCTGGTGTCATGGCTCGGGCCCTAGGGGAGAGTTGGACTCCTAAGTATATTAATGTTGGGGTGGATAATTGGGCTTTGGAAGGGGAGGCCCTCTATCCTTTGCTAGCAAGAAAGTTTAGAAGGGTGATGGTGTGAGTTTGAGAGTCCTCTAGGGAGGGGCTGCAAAGAAGGAGGTCGTCAACGTATTGGAGGAGGCAGCTGGAGGAAAGGTTTAAGGAGCTGAGGTCTTGGGCTAGAGCTTGTCCAAAGAAGTGAGGGCTGTCTCTGAAGCCTTGAAGGAGGACAGTCCATGTGAGTTGTTGTGACTGAAGAGTGTCAGGGTCAGTCCAGGTGAAGGCGAAGAGGTCTTGGGAATTAGGGTGTAAGGGAATGGTAAAGAAAGCATCCTTTAGATCAATTGCTATATAGTGGGTGGTGTTGGAGGGGATGAGGGAGAGAAGTGTATAGGGGTTAGGGACTATGGGGTGAATAGGAAGGACAACCTATTGATGACTCAGAGGTCCTGAATGAGTTGGTATAAGCTGTCAGATTTTCTAATGGGGAGGATGGGGGTGTTATATGGAGAACGTGTTGGTATAAGAAGACAGTGTGAGTAGAGCTTGTTTATAATGGGTTGGAGGCCCTTTTGATGGGTTAGGGAGATGGGGTATTGGGGAGCATTAGGAAATTTGGAGGGGTCCTTTAACTGGATTTTGTTGGGGTTATGGTGTGCAGCTATGGAAGGGGTGGTGGTATCCCACACCACTGGGTTAACGAGAGAGGAGGGAAGCAGGTACTGGGGAGAAGGGTCAGGAGCTGGACTAGCGGAGAGGAGCAGAAGGGACTCTGGTTGAGAGAGGCAGGAAAAAGTGATGGAAGCTTTGAATTTAGCTAAAAGGTATTGGCCTAGAATGGGGGTGGGACAACGAGGCATGATAAGGAAGAGTGTGAAAAAATAGTATTAAACAAGGAACAAGTAAGGGCCTCAGTGGCGTGCAGATGTGAGACGAATCCATCAACCGCCACAACAGAGACAGAGGGATGAGTGGGTCCTGAAAATTCAGGCAAAGTCGAGTAGGTGGCCCTGGTATCAATTAAAAAGGAGATAGGCTTACCTGCTACTAGCAGAGTTAGCCTGTGCTACGATGCAGTGATGGCAGATGGAGCCAGGGGCCCTGGGCTCCCTCAGTCTTCAGTGGCCAGGCCAAGGAGCTGCAGGAGGGTGAGCAATCTTTCACTCTTTGCCTTGCCAGGGCTATGAGGAGTTGGTTTGTTAGCCTGGTTGTTAAGAAGACAATCAGACTTACAGTGGCCAGTCTGTTGGCAAGCTGGGCAAGGAGTTTTTGGTGTCCTTGGGTTAGGACATGCCCAGGCACAGTGACCTTCTTTGCTGCACTTAAAACAAGGCCTGGGGCTGGGTGTGGTGGCTCACGCCTGTAATCCCAACACTTCAGGAGGCCGAGACAGGCAGATCACGAGGTCAGGAGATCAAGACTGTCTTGGCTAACACGGTGAAACCTCGTCTCTATTGAAAATACAAAATATTAGCTGGGCATGGTGGCGGGTGCCTGTAGTCCCAGCTACTCAGGAGGCTGAGGCAGGAGAATGGCGAGAACCCAGGAGGTGGAGCTGCAGTGAGCCGAGATCGCGCCACTGCACTCCAGCCTGGGCGACAGAGCAAGACTCCATCTCAAAAAAATAAATAAATAAAAATTAAAAAATAAAAAAAACAAGGACCCGGGGGTTACTGCCATCAGGTTTTTTTGTGCCCTTGGGTACTATGGCTAGGCTGATGGATAGCTGCTGCCAGAAGCTGGTATTTAGCATGATCTCTTTGGGCCTTGTCTAATTTAATCTGCTCATCCCTGTTATTGAAGACTTTGAAAGCCAAGTTAAGGAGGTCTTGTTGTGGGGTTTGAGGGCCATCTTTTTAAGTTTGTGCCATATGTCAGGAGCAGACTGAGAGATGAAATGGATATTAAGAACAATAGTTCCTTCCCGGCAGGTGGGGTCAACAGGGTATATTTTTGGAGGGCCTCTGTAAGGTGGGAAAGAAATTCGGCAGGGTTTTCATTGGCTCTTTGGGAGAGTTCGTGGAGTTTTTCAAAATTTACGGCCTTATGGGCTGCTTTGTTAAAGCCTGCGATGAGGCAAGTAATCATATGGTTATGAGATGCGTGGCTGGGGTCTGTGGATTGGTACTCCCAGGGGTATTCCTCCTGGGGAACTGCAGCAGTCCCTGTGGGCTTAGTAGGATCTTGCTGATGACAATTGTTGGCATGTGCCTGTGCTGCAAGCCACTTTCTTTCCTTCTCTTCTGAAAGGAGGATAGAAGAGAGGATAATGTAGAGATCATAACAAGTGAGTTCATAAGATTGGGTAAGGTATTTAAATTCTTTGATACAAGTGTTGGGATTGCAGGAAAAGGACCCTAGACGTTTTTCAATTTGGGAGAGGTCAGAGAGGGAGAAGGGAACATGAACGTGAATGATGCCTTCGACTCTAGCCACCTCTTGGAGGGGAAGTATGGGGGCTGGTTGTTGGGCATGCTGAGTTCAAGAGTGGGTATGAGGTGGAAATGGGGAGGAATCAGAGTCAGAAGCTGGGTGGTTTGGAGAGAGGGTGGGGGAAGAGGGAGGGCAGGAGCAGGGGTGTAGGGTGGAGGGTCATGATAAAGGGGAGAGGATTATTATGTTGATGGGGAGTGGGGAAGTCAGCAAGGTCAAAGGCGGAGGATTTGACAGAAGGAAGGGAAGCTGAGGATGAGTCTGGCTTGGAGTGGGTGAGGAGGATTTGGAAAGCAGAACAGGACTGACAAAGGGAGGGGCGGCTAGAGAGGGCAAAAAAGGCCTGAACATAAGGGACCACTTTCAGACCACTTTCCATTGCGATGGCAAAAGTTGTCTAGGTCCCTGAGGATGTTAAAATCTATTGTGCCATTTTCAGGCCAATGGGAGCCATTGTCCAATTTATACTGAGGCCAGGCTGTGTTACAATAAAAGATGAGCCTTTTGGGGTGAATTTTGGAACAGAGGCCAGGGGCATTAAGGTTGTAGAGGAGACATCTAAGGGGGGGACATCTTTGAGGGAGTGGACTGAGAGGCTCCCATGGTAGAATGAGTGAGGGAAGGGTGGAGATGGAAGACTTGGCTGGAGACTAGAATGATGGAAGAAGGCATCTTCTGTCCCACAGTTCAAGTTGGAGAGGTGCGATAATCCCCCATTCAGGTATCCCTGAAAGGGAGATATCGAGGGCTTGGAGGCTGGGAGGAGGAAACCCTTGGCCCAGCGTGGAGTCTTTCGGTAAGGAAAGAGCGGACAAGGGTTCCAGACAGAAGGCAGAAGTCTCCTTTACTCATTGCTGAGGTGGCCCTGGTGTTGGATGTGTCTGCCAGCAATGGAAAGGAGTAGGAAATCCTCTGGGTCTCCTGCAGGTTCTGGAAGGGGGAGTTAGGCCAGGGGAAGCGGGGAGGGAAGGAGAGAGGGAGAAAGGGAGGCCGAACTCTACCACCTTCCTGGGTTTTGGCACCAAAATGTAAGGGATAATTGGAAGGACAGCTGAGAAAGGAATGAGGCCAATAGACCTAAGTTCAGGCAAACTGATTCATTGTCAGTCCTGCTGGGCTACCTCTTGACAAAAGCAGAGGAGGCAGCCCCACTTACAGGCTATAGCAAGGTTTCACAAGGGGTAGAAGTAGGTCAGGGTGAAGGAAAAAGAAAAGAGGGGGTTCCTTTGTGCCAGGTGTCTGACTGCTTCCTGGAGATGTTTTTCTGGCCAGTTCTGTTGTGTAAGGCAGACTTCTTGACCGCATCCTGGAACAGCTGGCCTGTGGTCAGACAGTTACAGGAGGGTTTGGGGTAGGGGGTCTTACTTTTGGCCTTTGAGGCTTAGGTCTATGGGAGGGGGAAACAGTCCAGTTGGGTGGACTAACAAATAGGAGGCTGATTAAATAAATGGAGACACACCCTTATAATTGACTAGTATAAAGTCTTTAAAAAAATGGCTCTGTAGGTTGCAATATCAAAAGAGATTTCTGAAAAATGTTTAAGGAAAATGAAAAAGCAAGGCACAGGACATTGTGTATATAGTGTTACATTAAGAAAAAACATCTCTCATTGTAGTGGTCTGGGGAAAAAAAAGAGGAAAACATGTAAGGCCGGATGTGGTGGCACACACCTGTAATGCCAGTCATTTGGGAGGCCGGGGAAGGAGGATTGCTTGAGCCCAGGAGTTCAAGACTGCCTAGGCAACATAGTGAAACCCTGTCTCTACAAAAAGAAAATAATAATAATAATAATAATAATAAAAAAATTATTAGCCAGGTGTGGTGGCACAAGCCTGTGGTCCTGAACCATGTTAGTGTTACCGCACTCCAGCCTAAGGCAACAGAGCAAGACACTGGCTAAAAATAAATAAATAAATAAATAAAAGGAGAGAAACATCTACACAGACCTTCTTTTTTTTTTTTTTTTTTTCTGGAAAGACAAACAAGAATTAATTGGTGATGTATACATTGAGGAAGGACCTGAGAGCAAACAAGAGAGGGTTTCTATACTTTATTTTTCTGTAGTGCTAGAATTTTCTTACCATGAACTTGATTTCATTTAAAAAAAAAAAAAGAAAAAAGGAAACAGGAATACCTGAGCTGTGAAATGAGTCACTTTTCTATTTGTAATTTTCTATACTGAACAACTTATCATGTAACATAATATTAGAAGCTAAACATTTAAAATCGTGATTTTTCTAGACTTATTTTCAATTACAGGACATACAGTAAGGTTAGGAAAGACGAGAGGGAATGTTGGGAGTGGTGCCCTGCAACACCACTAAGAATTTTTATGAAAAGATTTATTGTGTGTGTTTTTAACCATAACCAGATAGGTAGCTAATATTGAATATAAATAACTGGGACTCAAAAAATAACAGTTAATTTATATTTAGTAGTAAAATTTTAAAAATTTGTGAGGCCAAGGTGGGCAGATCATGAGGTCAGGAGTTTGAGATCAGCCTGGCCAACACAGTGAAACCCTGTTTCTACTAAAACTACAAAAAATTAGCCAGGCTTGGTGGCAGGTGCCTGTAATCCCAGTTACTTGGGAGGCTGAGGCAGAAAAATTGAACCGGGAGGCAGAGTTTGCAGTGAGCCGAGATGGTGCCACTGCACTCCAGCCCGGGCGACAGTGCGAGACTCTGTCTTGAGGAAAAAAAAAAAAAAATTTAAGTCAGAAGAGGAGTATTTGAAAGACAGAAAGATTTAGTGCAAAGATGACTACTAAACAAAGCATACAGATTTTAGTCCTGGCTGTTTTACAGACTTAGCTATCTGACTTTAGGGAAAGTAAATTTATCCTTTAATTTCCTTTTATTTATTTATTTTTTTAATTTTTAATTTTTTTTTTTTTTTTTTTTTTTTTTGAGACGGAGTCTCGCTCTGTCGCCCAGGCTGGAGTGCAGTGGCCGGATCTCAGCTCACTGCAAGCTCCGCCTCCCGGGTTCACGCCATCCTCCTGCCTCAGCCTCCCGAGTAGCTGGGACTACAGGCGTCCGCCACCTCGCCCAGCTAGTTTTTTGTATTTTTTAGTAGAGACGGGGTTTCACCGTGTTAGCCAGGATGGTCTGGATCTCCTGACCTCGTGATCCACCTGTCTCGGCCTCCCAAAGTGCTGGGATTACAGGCTTGAGCCACCGCGCCCGGCCAATTTTTTGTTTTTTTGAGACAGTCTAGCTTTGTTGCCCAGGCTGGATGGAGTGCGGTGGTGTAATCATGGCCCACCTCATCCTCGAACTCCTGGGCTCAAATGAACCTCCTCCCTCAACCTCCCAAGTAGATGGGACTACAGGCACCCACCACCAAGCCCTCCTAATTTTTTTTAAATGTTTTGTAGAAATGGCGTCTCGCCATGTTGCCCAGGCTGGTCTCAAACTCCTGAGCTCAAGTGATCCTCCCACCTCAGTCTTCCAAAGTGGTGGAATTACAAGGCGTGAACCACCTCACCCAGCCTAATTTTCTTTCTATATATAAAATAGCAGTACTATGCTGGAGGATCTTCATACCAGCCCCCAATTTTTGTGACATACAAATATGTTAAAATACACATACATTGTTTTCGGAAACTTCTAACACTAATCTGCTTTTCCAGGCCTCTTTCCTTAGGCCAACTTCAACCAAGCTGAACCACTTGATGTCATCTGACCACCTCAGACTTTGCTATCTCTGCTGCATTTCTCCAGCAGTTCCCTCTGTTTGGAATATCAATATCCTTCCCTCTTAACCCCACCTGTTCCATTCTTATCCGTCAAAATCAGTCTAGTCTTTGGATACTTACAAACTACTTCCTCCTTAAAGCCTTCCCTGTTCACAGAGATGATTTCTCTCTCTTGTCTCCTAACCTCTTGAAGTCCTTGTTATCAAAGCTTTTATAAACCTCAGGCCCTTAGCTCATCATCCTCTCCCACGTAGGAGATTAAAAATCCCTTGATCGCAGGAACGATGATTCCTGAAGCCAAAGTTTCCTAGGGTGCCATAATAATTACCACAAACTTGATCAAACTCGATGGCTTAAAATAACAAAAAATGTATTCTCATGTCATTCTGGAGGCTAGAAGCCCAAAATCCAGGTGTCAGGAAAAAAATAATCAAAATACTACCAATCAGTCTAAGGAGAAAAAAAGATCAAGATGTCTGCAGAGTTGGCTCCTAGAGGCTCTGAGGAAGAAATTGTCCCATACGGCTCTCCTAGCTTCTGGTGGTTGCTGGCAAACTGTGGCATTCCTTGGCTTGTAGACACATCACTCCAATCTCTGCCTCCATCTTCACATCACCCTCTTGTCTCTCTTTGTGTCCTCTATTTCTTATAAACTCACTTTCATCAGATTTAGCCCCCCCGCCCACCAATCTAGTATCACCTCATTTAGATCCTGACCTTTATTATATCTGCAAAGTCCCTTACTCCAAATAAGGTCCCATTCTGATGTTCCAGGTGGACATGAATTTGGAGGAAGGGACACTATTCAACTTCCTGACCATGGCTCCCCAGCAGCCTTCCTCCCATGACACCTGCTTGTATATTTTCTATCATCATTCCAAACTACAGATGTGAAGCTGAAGCACACTGATGTTAAGTAGTCGGCCCAAGAGCTCTCAATTCTTTAGTTGTAAAGTCAAAATCTAAATCCAGATACTCTGGATCCATCTTCTTCACCACCACACTTGACTCCTCCTCCCACTCGCAGGCCAGAGAGTGTGTATTTTTAGCCAAAAAGAGACATTCCTCTTAACTTTAGACCATTGAACAGGATGAATCCTATTGACATAATTTACCTTTTTCCTCTTCATCACCTCCTCTTACTCTCAGGGAACACTGACGCACTGAATATTTGTAAAGAGCTTTTCTTTTTTAACTTACATGGGGATGGAAAATACGTCTCTTTTGCCCTGAACTATTTTCAATATTTGTTTCTAACTCTGGAAACACACAAAACCTACACAGTAGGCTTATTAGAAGCTGCAAAAATTGTACTAGAGAATAAAATATTTTCAACACACATGATAGAGTACTGATGTCTAATTGACAGGGAAAACATCTGCAAATAGGTAAGAAATTTGCACCATCCCAATAGATGAATGAGAAAAAGACCCAGATAGACTCCTACATGAGACTATCGGTTGATTTAGAGAAGCACATGTTGATAGAAATAATAATAGATATCATTTATTGAGCATCTGCTCTAGGCCAAGAATTATGTTAAGACCTTACATACATTGTCTCATTTAATTCTTATAACAACTCCATGCAATAACTCCATTTTATAGATGAGGAAAGTGAAGTCTGGAAATTTTAAGGATCTTGTCTAATTTACCAAATGGCTAGGTTAGATTGCCCAGTCTGTCTGATTCCAAAGGCTGGCCTCCATGCCATAACCCTGTATAGTCAAAAAGTCACTGTGAATTCAGTTAACAGGTGGCATTTCTGTAGTTTATTAATTACATTATGTTATTAATTATTAATTGTAATAATTAATTACATTAATTGCATCTTCATACATGTAGAAGAGACTGGGTGAGATGGCTCACACCTGTAATCCAAGCATTTTGGGAAACCAAGACATGAGGATTGATTGAGCCCAGAGGTTCGAGACCAGCCCGGGCAAGATCCTGTCTCTACAAAAAAAAAATTGTATTTATTTATTTATTTATTTGAGATGGAGGCTCACTCTGTCTCCCAGGCTGGAGTACAGTGGCACTATCTTTGCTCACTGCAACCTCCACCTCCTAGGTTCGAGCGATCTTCCTGCCTCAGCCTCCCAAGTAGCTGGGACTACAGGTGCGTGCCACCACACCCAGCTAATTTTTGTATTTTTAGCAGAGATGGAGTTTTGCCATATTGACCAGGCTGGTCTTGAACTCCTGACCTCAGGTGATCTGCCCACCTCAGCCTCCCAAAGTGATGGGATTATACGCATAAGCTACCATGCCTGGCCCCAAAATCTTAAAAATTAGTTTTGTGTAGCAGCACACATTAGTAGTAGTAGTCTCAGCTACTTGGGAGGCATTGTGGGAGGATCTCTTGAGCCCAGGAGGTCAAGGCTGCAGCGTGAGCCATGTTCATGCCACTGCACTCCAGTCTGAGTGATAGAGAAAGACTGTCTTAAAAAAAAAAAAAAAGATAACGTGCATATATTTTATGATGCATATTACTCTCAGTCTATGGCAAGCACATAAAGGTAGGGACCTGTTGCAATAAACTTAGACTCACTAGGTCCATGGACCAGTATAGGAACTCCTGATGTAAATTTAGCAGTCCTTGGCCAACATAATCAACACAGAATCAGGCTTTATTAGTTACTTACAGTATGTAGGGCATCTATTGGTCCAGATAGCTAAAGAACACCTGATCCCTGTTTCGTAAGAGAATAGAACTCAGGTAATTGCTTAGCTTGCACCTGGGAGTTCTGACCCAAACCCCCACATCATCCCAGGATTGCATAGCTATTTCCACAGTTCTAGAGATTTCTAAACTGAAAAACAAACCTCAAGTGGGTGAATTTATTTTTTTCTTGCATCCTAACTAGTTGACCTGTATTTACCCCACGGGAGATGCAGGGATCTAAGTCATAATTTCTTCATGTATCTTCTTTGGTGCCAGCAAGCTGACATTAAGTCTGAGCAAAGAGCACAACTGGAAAGGGAATACTACTTTTTTTTTTCTTTTTTCTTTTTTTTTGAGACGGAATCTTGCTCTGTCGCCCAGGCTGGAGTGCAGTGGCACGATCTCGGCTCGCTGCAACCTCTGCCTCCCGGGTTCAAGCAATTCTCCTGCCTCCGCCTCCCAAAATGCTGGGATTATAGGCATGAGTCACAGTGCCCGGTCGGAAATACTACTCTAAATACAGTTACATGTTGCACTTTCATTCTGGTCCTATCTACAGAGGTTGTCAATACAGGAATCGCATCTGATTTTTTCCCCCTACTGAACTTTGCTGTCCACCTAATTGCAGAAAAAATTTTTTTAAGTCTGACACCATTTTGTTTTGTAAAAGGGAAAGGCTTTTTTGGTGTGTTCTTAATTTTGCAAATAAACAACTAATCCAGAAACTAATAACTGCCTCAGAAGAGAAAAATATTCAGTTCTTGACTATTTCACTTTAGACCTCTCTGAACATCACAATTTCTAGGAAGAAAAATATTATATCTGGGTTACGGTTCCATCCACTAATTCTGACTTTGGGCAAGTTGCTTAAATTCTTTAAAACATGTTTTCTTTGTTTCTTTCTTACTTTCTTTTTAAATATAGAAAGTGGGAATGATAATGGTACAAACTTCACAAGATTGCTGTGAGGATTCAATTAAATCATCATCTATTAAGCTGGTTAATACCTGCCACAGTTGATAAATTCTCAAGGAATATGAACCTCAGCCCTAAATCCCATATTGCCATTATGAATTACTAGGGAGATACAAATAAACCTGTCCCATAAAATGTATTATATCAACAAACATTCGTTATTGATCTTGGAGGATTTCAAGGTACATATAAAAGATATTAAGTATTTTATGTAAATTACAGGAGTGCAAATAATTATATAAAAAGAGCCTCACATCCCAAGGTAGATATCTATAAAAGTTTAACTAAATGAACCATGAGTATAAGAGTTAAGAGGAATAAATTGGATTTTTATAAAATATAAGAAGGAAATGTGATAGGCACTTAAAAATCCAGATTTTGGCCGGGCACAGTGGCTCATGCCTGTAATCCCAGCACTTTGGGAGGTCGAGGTGGGCAGATCACGAGGTCAGGAGATCGAGACCATCCTGGCCAACATGGTGAAACCCTGTTTCTACTAAAAATACAAAAATTAGCTGGGCGTGGTGGTGCACGCCTGTAATTCCAGCTACTCAGGAGGCTGAGGCAGGAGAATCACCTGAACTCCGTAGGCAGAGGTTGCAGTGAGCCGAGATCGCACCATTGCACTCCAGCCTGGGAAACAGAGTGAGACTGTCTCAAAAAAAAAAAAAAAAAAAAAAAATTTACCCTGGAGTTTTCACAACACTGTGAGCATGTGCTTTCTTTTTTTTTTTGTCTTGCTTTGAGACAGAGTCTCGCTCTGTGCCCCAGGCTGGAGTGCAGTGGCGCGATGTCGGCTCACTGCAAGCTCCGCCTCCCGGGTTCACGCCATTCTCCTGCCTCAGCCTCCTGAGTAGCTGGACTACAGGCGCCTGCCACTGCGCCCGGCTAATTTTTTGTATTTTTAGTAGAGACGGGGTTTCACCGTGTTCGCCAGGATGGTCTTGATCTCCTGACCTCGTGATCCGCCTGTCTCAGCCTCCCAAAGTGCTGGGATTACAGGCGTGAGCCACCGCGCCCGGCTGAGCATGTGCTTTCAACACTGAAAACAGTTTCTGCCAGAAACCTGAAGTCTGTGATTAAAATTTTCTTTCTTTTTTCTTTTCTTTCTTTTTTTTTTTTTGAGACGGAGTTTTGCTCTCATTGCCCAGGCTGGAGAGCAATGGCGTGATCTCAGCTCACTGCAACCTCTGCCTCCTGGGTTCAAGTGACTCTCCCGCCTCAGTCTCTTGAGAGGCTGGGATTACAGGCATGTGCCACCACACCCGGCTAATTTTGTATTTTTAGTAGAGATGGTATTTTTCCATGTTTGTCAGGGTCTTGAACTCCCAACCTCAGGTGATCTGCCTGCCTCAGCCTCTCAAAGTACTGGGATTACAGGCGTGAGGCACCATGCCCAGCCTCTTTTTTTTTTGAGATGGAGTTTCACTCTGTCTCTAAGGCTGCAGTGGAGTGGCATGATCTTGCCTCACTGCAAACTCCACCTCCCAGGTTCAAGCGATTCTCTTGCCTCAGCCCAGCTAATTTTTGTATTTTTAGTAGAGACAGGGTTTCACCATGTTGGCCAGGCTGGTTTTGAACTCAGGTGATCCAGCTGCCTCGGCCTCCTAAAGTGCTGGGATTACAGGTGTGAGCCACCATGCCTGGCCAAGTTAAGAATTTCACTTTGATAGTGAGTGACAGGGGCAGGCATGGTGGCTCACACACAGGCAGGCGTGGCGGCTCACACCTGTAATTCCCGCATTTTGGGAGGTTTAGGGGGGGTGGATCACCTGAGGTCAGGAGTTCGAGACCAGCCTGGCCAACATGGGGAAACCCTGTCTCTATTAAAAATACAAAAAAATTAGCCAGGCATGGTGGGGCCTGCTTGTAATCCCAGTTACTCGGGAAGCTGAGGCAGGAAAATTGCTTGAACTTGGGAGGTGGAGGTTGCAGTGAGCCGAGATCACACCATTGCACCCTAGCCTGGGCAACAAGAGTGAAACTCCACCTCAAAATAAATAAATAAGTAAATAAATAAAAGACAGTGAGAGACAGAGAGCAATCGGGGTCAAGGGAATTACTTTGTCTTGGCCCCTGGGGACTCAGGGCCTCTCTGGGAAAGGAGATGGACTAGATCATGAGCTTCTATCTGTCTCGTGCTTTCTTTATTTCTGATGTATTCCGACATACTTCCTCTATACACATTTGATACACAAAATTATTCAGTAGTACAAAAATTTATTTGCACTATGTATGAAAACCTAAAGAACTCTACTTGATAATGAAAGCAGATTTCTCATTGTTGCTTTTAAGATCTTAGTGCCCCTAGAGGACAATTGGGCAATCTGCATATGAAGGGAAACCTAGAATGCTACTTTTACTTTAATTACTGAGATCTCTTTTGTTCTCTACTTATGTATATGTGTTTTAATGAACTGACTGTTGGGAAGTTGCATTTACTCCTTATTTATGTTAATAAAAAAGAAAAGATGCATGGAAAATATCTAATGATGAATGAACTCACTTTTAAGATTTGATACTTGAATTACAAAGAAATACACAGGCCCTCTTTTGCTATCCCTCTGATATGTTGGGTCCAAACTATAGATGAGGCCTCAAGAAAGGCATGGGCCCCAGTGGACCGCCTTTTCCAACCATGATCCAGCCTTCACCATCAGAGGCATCAGATAGAGACCATGACTGGGGCTTACCATGAGCAGAGAATTGACTATTGTGTAAGGTTTAGGAGGCCCTTTTAACACCTTGTAATGTGAGCTTATAACAATGAACACCAATTAAACTGCTAAAGACTAGCTTTTCAGCCTGTTCCAGGCCTGGTAATTTAAATGGAAAAAAAAAAAGCCTCACCTATTTTTTATTATATATAACCTCTGAAGATTCTTTCCATCTGGTTTCAGTATTAAGAAGAATTGTGTCATCCTGAGTAATTGATCTATTATAAAGAATACTGTCAGCCTGGGTAACATAGGGAGATCCCATCTCTACAAAGAAACAAAAATTAGCTGGGTATGGTGGCGCAAGCCGGTAGTCCCACTCAGGCGTAGGTGGGAGGCTGAGGTGGGAGGATTGCTTGAGCCTGGGAGGTCGAGGCTGCAGTGAGCCGTGATTGTGCCCCTGCACTCCAGCCTTGGTAACAGAGTGGATTTTGTTGAAAGAAAGGAAGGAAGGAAAAGAAAAAAAGAAAGAGAGAGAGGAAAAAGGAAAGAAACAAAGAGAAAGGAAGGAAGGAAACTGATGCACGTCTTCATTGTTAGAACTTGGAGGCAAATCTGTGACTTGTCCTTGTGGCAGGTGTTTACCTTTATATAATACATGTTTTTAACCTCATTGTCCTTCTTCTTATACTGTTACCTTATTTTTTAATAAATTTGTTTAGTTGCATCCTCGCTCTGTCACCCAGGCTGGAGTGCATTGGCACAATCGTGGCTTACTGCAGCCCCAAACTCCTGACCTCAAGTTATCCTCCCACCTTGGCCTTTCTTGTATTAATTCTTTTGTTGGATTTTATACTTTATATATAACAAGATAGAAAACGAATGGAAGAAGGGAAGGAAGGAAGAGAAGGATGGAGGGAGGAAGGCTTACCAGTCTCAAATGCATACAAAGCAAGACTTGGAAGGAGTCATTATAGCTGCCTATTAGAAGACGAATATCTTTTTGTTGTTGCTGAGATAAGGTGCTGCTCTGTCACCCAGGCTGGAGTGCAGAGGTGTGATCTCAGTTCACTGCAGTCTTCACCTTCTGTACCCAAGCAATTCTCCCACCTCAGCCTCCCGAGTAGCTGGGACTACAGGCATGCACCACCACGCCCAGCTAATTTTTGCTTTTTGTAGAGACTGGGTTTCATCATGTTGCCCAGGCTGGTCTTAAACTCCTGGGGTCAAGCAATCCACCCATCTAAGCCTCCTAAGGTGCTGGGATTACAGGCGTGAGCCACCATGCTAGTCCCAGAAGACAAATACCTTGAAAAAGAAAAATGTGGCAGTGGAAAGAGTACTAGGCCTCCTGTCAGAAGGCTTGAGTTCTTTCCCAGTCCTGCCATTAACTTGCTGGGGAATCCTGGTTTATTAGTTGGGTTCTCCAGAGAAAGAGAATCAGTGTGATATATAAAGAGATTCATGCCAGGCATGGTGGCTCACACCTGTAATCCCAGCACTTTGGGAGGCTGAGGCAGGTGGATCACCTGAGGTCAGGAGTTTGAGACCAGCCTGGTCAACATGGTGAAACCCCGTCTCTACTAAAAATACAAGAATTAGCCAGTTGTGGTGGCATGTGCCTATAGTCCCAGCTACTTGGGAGGCTGAAGCAGGAGAATCGCTTGAACCGGGGAGGAGGAGGCTGTGGTGAGCCAAGATTGCACCACTGCACTCCATCCTGGGCGACAAAGCAAGACTGTTTAAAAAAAAAAAAAATTCAGTCTGAGTCTGAAGGCCTGAGAGCCAAGGATGCCAATGGTGGGAGAAAATCAATGTTCTAACACAAGCATCCACACAGAGAGTGGATTTCACCTTCTTGTTCTATTTGGCCCCTTAACGGACTGGATGATGTCCACCTACATTGCAGGAGGCCATCTACTTTACTCAGTTCACCAATTCACATGCTAGTCTCTTCCAGAAACACCTCACAGATACAGCTAGAAATAATATTTAACCTTATCTGGGCATCCTGTAGCCAAGTTAAATTGGCACATAAAATTAACTATCACACTTGGACAAATCCCTTCACCTTTCTGGGCCTCAGTTTCCCTATTGTGAAATGAAGAGATTGGATAATATAGTCAGTAAAATCTCCTCCAGCTTGCAAGTTTTACGGGTTTTTTTTTCTTTTACTTTTTTGCTCTGTCTTATGGTGCTGAGAAAGTTTTATGGCTCTAAGCAGGCAAATGAGAAAGGGGAAAGAGAACTTTGACAAACTGGCTGCTCTACAAACTGCATGCCACCCTCAGCCTGACCATCTGTGGTTCATGTTCTCTGAGTGTGATAGGCTCTCAGAGAGTAGATTCTTCTTAGCCAGTTCAACTAGCCAGAGCCTTTCTCAATTAGGTTATGTGGAGATCTCTTATACTTACTTAAGTGTCTTGAGAAAGAGCTTTGGAAGAGATATCTGTTATAAAGTCTGATGATTTATGAGATGTCATGTATTTGAGGCCAATTTCTCATCACTTTGAGTTTTCAAAATTGGAGTTTCACTCAGGATGTGGAGGAAGAAAAAAAATGGGATTACTGGAGATAAAATAATAGGCAAGAGATTAGATGTAAAGAGATTAGATTAAATGTTAGGGTTTCAGAGGAGACTTAAAATGACAGTGAAAGAAAAATTTTCCAAAGCAAAAGAAGAGATTTGGGGAGATAAGTAAATTATTGACATAAGGGATTTAGTTTGCAACATCAGTAGGGGAAAGAAAAGGAAAAGCAGAGCTTATAATCTTATTTCTTGCTGTATCAAAGTGGACATTTGTTGTTTTTGCTTCTCCTCTTCTGGTAACTGTGTTTTAGGACTAACAGTTTCACATGCCCACTGTGCAGGACACACCAGTACACTGAGACAGCAGGGGTTGCAGCAAAGAAAAAAAAAAACAAAGAATTTAATGATCACAAGTCACCAAGCGAGGGGATGGGAGGAGACCCTCACATGGATCTCCCTGAGGAATTCGGGGCTGGAGTTTTTAAGGGGATTATAGAGGGTGAAGGGTTGGAGAATTGGGGTCATTGATGGGTTGAGATAAGAGGGATGAAATCATCAGGATATCAAAACTGCATTCTTTGGTGAGTAAGGTCTTTGTGGGGTCCTTCAGACCAGTTGACATCAGTAGTTTTATCAGTAGGTAGGACCTGAAATAATATCTCAATTGGAAAACTTAGTATTTTTCTTTTTTCTTTTTCTTCTTCTTTTTTTTTTTAATTTTTGAGGCAGAGTCTCTCTTTGTTGCCCAGGCTGGAATGCAGTGGTGCAATCTTGGCTCATTGCAACCTCCACCTCCCAGGTTCAAGCGATGATCCTGCCTCAGCCTCCCAAGTAGGTGGGACTACAGGTGCCCGCCACCACACCTGGCTAATTTTTGTATTTTTAGTAGAGATGGGGTTTCACCATACTGGCCAGCCTGGTCTTGAACTCCTGACCTTGTGATCTTCCCGCCTTGGCCTCCCAATGTCCTGGGATTATAGGCATGAGCCACCACGCCCGACCTGGAAAACTTAATATTTTGTAATGTTCAATTTGTTATCCATAGAGCAGTTAGGGGGAGCTATAATCTTGTGATGGAGTCTGTAATTCTGAGGCAACTGGCGCCAAACAGCTACGAGGAAAGCAGGTCACAGAGTGAGCTGCTTCATGATTAATGCTGAGTGTGCTGCAAGCTAGGTTTACTTTCCTTTCTCCCCTTCCCTTTTTCCCTAATTTATAAAGTTCATAGGGACGGTTTCAACTGCATCCCAGTGTGCCTCTGGGGAAATGTGAGAAACCCCTTTGTTGCAAGTACACCCTGCCAGTCATGGGGCTGCCATCTCTCTCTCTCTCTCTCTCTCTCTTCTCCTTAACCACAGGTATGGAGTGGGCATTTGACCCAGGCAGGGGCAATCTAAGCACCCCATCCCTGAACCCAGTTATTGTTCTAGAGGTGGACACATGACCCAAGCAGAGCCAACCAACATATTCCTTAGGGTTACATCATAAACCAATTCAATGAACTTCCATTATCTTCAGGACTGTTCTTCAGGGAGAAGCACAAGATGGTCTGAACCTGGTGATCCATACATGATAGGCAGTTCATTTCTATTTAGACATAGAGCCATTATTCACTTGGTACTTATTTCTAATAGCCTGTCTAGGTCTCTGAGGAGCTGGAAGTTAAGTTAAATGATTCCCTCTTTTTCAAGTCACCTAAAGGCATTCCATTGTTTCTCTCGGGACCACTCAGGGTTTCTTAGACTTGGGAGAGCTTTGCTAATGGAGGAGGGATAAGGCGTAGGGATTACAGAAAAAGTGAAGGTCAAAGAATTCTCAACTGTGAGACACAACAAAAGAGACATGTTGGCCAGGCGCGGTGGCTCAAGCCTGTAATCCCAGCACTTTGGGAGGCCGAGACGGGCGGATCACAAGGTCAGGAGATCCAGACCATCCTGGCTAACACGTTGAAACCTCGTCTCTACTAAAAAAAATACAAAAAACTAGCCGGGCGAGGTGGCGGGCACCTGTAGTCCCAGCTACTGGGGAGGCTGAGGCAGGAGAATGGTGTAAACCCGGGAGGCGGAGCTTGCAGTGAGCTGAGATCCGGCCACTGCACTCCAGCCTGGGCGACACAGCGAGACTCCGTCTCAAAAAAAAAAAAAAAAGAGACGTGTTGTTGCCAAGTGCAGAAGAAACTTCTTTAAAATATGTATCATCAAATTCTGAAATGCCAGTTAAGAGCTATACCTCCAACCCCTCCTAAAATTCTCTCTCCAGTGCATCTGAATGTGAAGTTATTGTCATAAATCTCTAGGTGGCTGGAAAAGTCCTTTCACTACCAATGTCAGAGAGAGTGAAATAAGGTCTAGCAGATTCCGTGGAGTAGCAGCCAGAACTTTCCCGTATTAGTTTATTTTCACACTGCTAATAAAGACATACCTGAAACTGGGAACAAAAAAAGGTTTAATGGGACTTACAGTTCCACATGGCTGGGGGAGGCCTCAAAATCATGGCGGGACGTGAAAGGCTCTTCCTACATGGCAGCAACAAAAGAAAATGAGGTAGAAGCAAAAGCGGAAACCCCTGATATACCCATCAGATCTTGTGAGACTTATTCACTATAACGAGAATAGCACGGGAAAGACTGGCCCCCATCATTCAATTACCTGCCCCAGGGTCCCTCCTACACACGTGGGAATTCCGGGAGATACAATTCAAGTTGAGATTTCAGTGGTGACACAGCCAAAGCATATCATTTCTCCCCTGGCTCCTCCAAATCTCATGTCCTTACATTTCAAAAACAATCAAGCCTTCCCAACAGTCCTCCAGTCTTAACTCATTTCAGCATTAACCCAAGCACCCACAGTCCAAAGTCTCATCTGAGACAAGGCAAGTCCCTTCAGCCTATGAGCCTGTAAAATCAAAAGCAAGCTAGTTACTTCCTAGACACAATGTGGGTACAGGTATGGGGTAAATACAGCCATTCCAAATGGGAGAAATTGGCCAAAACAAAGGGGTTACAGGGCCCATGAAAGTCCGAAATCCAGCGGGGCAGTCAAATTTTAAAGCTCCAAAATGATCTCCTTTGACTCCAGGTCTCACATCCAGGTCACGTTGATGCAACAGGTGGGTTCTCATGGTCTTGGGCAGCTCTGCCCCTGTGCCTTTGCAGGGTAGAGTCTCCCTCCTAGCTGCTTTTACGGGCTGTTGTTGAGTCTCTGCGGCTTTTCTAGGCGCACAGTGCAAGCTGTCAGTGGACCTGCCATTCTGGGGTGTGGAGGATGGTTGCCACAGTTCTACTAGGTGGTGCCCAGTAGGGACTCTGTGTGAGGGCTCCGACCCCACATTTCCCTTCCACACTGCCCTAGCAGAGGTTCTTCATGAGGGCCCCACCCCTGCAGCAAACTTTTGCCTGGGCATCCAGGCATTTCCATACATCTTCTGAAATCTAGGCGGAGGCTCCCAAACCTGAATTCTTGACTTCTGTGCACCTGCACACTCAACACCACGTGGAAGTTGCCAGGCCTTAGTGCTTCCACCCTCTGAAGTCACAGCCCAAGCTGTTTGTTGACTCTTTTCAACCATAGCTGGAGTGGTTGGGAAACAGGGCACCAAGTTCCTAGGCTGCACACAGCATGGGGACTCTGGGCCCAGCCCACTAAACCACTTTTTCCTCCTGAACCTCCTGGTCTGTGATGGGAGGGGCTGCCAGGAAGTTCTCTGACATGACCTGGAGACATTTTCCCCAAGGTCTTGGGGACTGACATTAGGCTACTTGCTACTTATGCAAATTTCTGCAGCTGACTTGAATTTCTTCCCAGAAAATGGGGTTTTCTTTGCTATCACATAGTCATGCTGCAAATTTTCCAAACTTTTATGCTCTACTTCCCTCATAAAACTGAATGCCTTTAACAGCACCCAAATTACATCTCGAATGCTTTGCTACTTAGAAATTTCTTCCACCAGATACATTAAATCATCTCTCTCAAGTTCAAAGTTCCACAAATCTCTAGGGCAGGGGCAAAATGCTACCAGTCTCTGTGCTAAAACATAACAAGAGTCACTTTTACTCCAGTTCCCAACAAGCTCCTCATCTCCATTTGAGACCTCAGCCTGGACCTTATTGTCCATATTGCCATCAGCGTTTTGGGCAAAGCCATTCAACAAGTCTCTAGGAAGTTCTAAACTTTCCCATATTTTCCTGTCTTCTTCTGAGCCCTGCAAACTGTTCCAATCTCTGCCTGTTATCTAGTTCCAACGTCGCTTCCACATTTTCAGGTATCTTTTCAGCAATGCCCCGCTCCAGGTACCAATTTGCTGTATTAGTTTGTTTTCATGCTGCGGATAAAGACACACCTGAAGCTGGGAGCAAAAAAAGGTTTAATTGGACTTACAGTTCCACATGGCTGGGGAGGCCTCAGAATCATGGCGGGAGGCAAAAGGCTCTTCTTACATAGCAGCGGCAAGAGAAAATGAGGAAGAAGCAAAAGTGGAAATCCCTGATAAACTCATCAGATCTCGTGAGACTTATTCACTATCATGAGAATAGCATGGGAAAGACCGGCCTCCATAATTCAATTACCTCCCCCTGGGTCCCTCCCGCAACACGTGGGAAATCTAGAATATACAATTCAAGCTGAGATTTCGGTGGAGACCCAACCAAAGCATATCATTGCCTAAGCCTGAACTGCAGATAGGGATAGCCTCAGGTTCCTGAGGAAACATTTTGGTTTGCCTCTCTCTCTCTCTCTCTCTCTCTCTTTTTCTGTTACTCTATTTTCTCCTTTAGTTTAACTACAACCATTTCCTAGAACTTTCCATCAAAGATCTGCCATGTTGAGAGAGAAGAAAAATGATTAATTTAATCACAAATAGAGGCGTGTGATGTGAAAATGGCTGATATTGTGAAATGACAACTTGTATTATATTCCACAAATTTCCCCTGCATTGTTACTGCTTTTTAAAAATGTGTAGTATGGGAAACAAAAATGTGACCTTATTTCTTAAGTGAAGTTTTGCCGCGTGTATCCATAGCTCTTAGGTTTAAACTCTTCATGGTTCTTCTTTGGACAACTACCTTGTGCAAACTATAAGGCTGGGAATGCAGAATACATGAAGATTCACAAGTCCTTTTTTTCTTTCTTTCTTTTTTATTTGAGACAGGGTCTCATGCTGTCACACAAGCTGGAGTGTAGTGGCATGATCATGGCTCACTGTAGCCTCAACAACCTAGGCTCAAGCTGAGATGGGAGAATTCCCTGTATCCCTTTGCAGGACCCTCGCTAAGGGGATGGCTCATTTACTCGGCTGCTGTGCACTCAAACCCCTTATGGGAAGGGTAGCATGCAGGTGAGCATGGCAAGTGCTTTTGGGCTCTGGCCTCACGGCAGTGTTTAGGAGTGTTACAATGGTCTTTTAGCTTTGCTCTCTGTGGATGGCCAAATGTTATCCAGATCAGAGGAGAGTCAGGGTGACAGCCTTTTACACCCTGCCCTCTTGGTATCTGGGTTCTTGTCCAGGATCCAGGAAGAATCAGGTCACATGGACTTAAAGGATGATGAATGCAGAGATTTTATTGAGTGATGGAGGTGGCCCTCAGCAGAAAGGGGATGGAGTGGGAAGATGTTCTTCCCTGGAGTTTGGCCGTCCCACAACTGATCTCTCCGACTGTCCCCAACTGAACTCCTCTCAACGTTTAGTTGTTTCTTCTGTTCTCTCTTCTCTTCTCTTCTCTTCTCTTCTCTTCTCTTCTCTTCTCTCCTCTCCTCTCCTCCCCTCCCCTCCCCTCCTCTCCTCTCCTCTCCTCTCCTCTCCTCTCCTCTCCTCTCCTCTCCTCTCCTCTCCTCTCCTCTCCTCTCCTCTCCTGTTCTCCGTGGCTCTGCTGCTCTACCAGTGGATCTTGGGTTTATATGGGCACAGGATAGGGGTGTGACGGGGAAAGTGGTCTCTGAAAAGGCAACATTTGGGTGTGAAAGCAGGAATACCTATCCCATTTAGGGCTGCAGGTTTCCAGGCTTGAGGGTGGAACTTTTGTTGAGGAACTGCTCTCTTCTACCCAGTATTTCCCTGCCTCCTGTCTATATTAAAGCCACCCTCCCACCTCAGCCTCCCAAGTAGGTGGGATCACAGGCATGACACAACATGTCCAGCTAATTTTTTTTTTTTTTTTCTATTGAGATTGAGTCTCTCTCTGTCACCCAGGTTGGAGTGCAGGGGCATGATCTTGGCTCACTGCAACCTCCATCTCCTGGGTTCAAACGATTCTCCTGCCTCAGCCTCCCAAGTAGCTGGGACTGCAGGCACGCACCACCAGGCCCAGTTAATTTTTGTATTTTCAGTAGAAATGGGGTTTTGCCATGTTGGTCAGGCTGGTCTCGAACTCCTGGACTCAAGTGATCCTCCTGCCTTGGCCCTCAAAGTGCTGAGATTAGAGGCATGAGCCACTGCACCCAGCTCACAAGTCTTTTTGTGCTACTAGAACTGGTCTTAAACAGGATGAGCAAGATGATACTTTTATGGTCTTTCCCCTTCACACTACCATTTCATTCATTCATTTATTCATATACCCATTCATTCATGCATTTAGACCAGACACAGGGTGAGATGTTGAAGATATTCTCAAAGACCCATAGCCCAGTGGAAGAAATGGACTGTTAATCCAATAATTACAGCACAGTGAAGCAAGGGCTCTGAAGGGTGTATTGTGGAGGCTACTTGATGGCAGAGAAGGGGTGTGCAACAGGCTGAGAATTTTTGGTAAGGCTTCCAGAGGAAGTGACATGAGGTGAGATTTGAAGAACGAAGAGTCTCTGGCTCAGAAATCCCTTGTCAGAGAAGTATGTGCAAAGGCTGATCTTTGCACCAGACTTTACTTGAATGGCTCCACTTCCTGTTAGTGTTTCGTCAAACACCCACAAAAACAATAGTATACTATTTCCCAGAGTTGCGTTTAGTGCCTTGCACACATTATCTTATTTAAGTGTCACAACAACCACGTGGTCTGGGTTCTGTTAGTAGTCCCAATTTACACATAAAAAGCAGTAAAAGGGTAAGGCATCTTCCTATGCTCATGGAGTTGGTAAGGAGAGGATTTGAGATGAGGATACAGGTAGTCTGCTTCAAGAAATGATTATCTTTTTTTTGAGAAGGAGTCTTGCTCTGTCGCCCAGGCTGGAGTGCAGTGGCACAATCTTGGCTCACTGCAAGCTCCACCTCCTGAGTTCAAGCAATCCTCTTGCCTCAGCCTCCCTACGTGCTGGAATTGCAGACATGAGCCACCACACCTGGCCTAAATGGCATAAGATTATTAAGTAAAATGTTTTTTAAAAGATGGAGGAAAGGTACCTCTCGTAAGTTCTTCTTGCTAACAAGACTGCATCTGCCACTTACCAGCTGGGTGATCTGGGCAAAATACTTATCCTTTTATCATTTATAAAAACAATAGCAATACCTAGCCCATAGGGTCGTCATGAGAAATAAATAAGCTAATATTTTTGAAGTGCTTAGGCTAGCACCAGGAACATAGTAAGACTTGCTAAATTAAAAAATAAAAATAAAACACACACACACACACAAATTCTGATATAGGGTAGGTGACATTTGAGCTGAGACTTGAAGATATTTAATTTGCAGAAAAGGTGGGAAAGCATTCCAATTTCTAATTGGAAAAACAGCACTTGCAAAGATATGGAGGCATAACAATAATATAGACAATGCACCAGACCTTTTATATGCTGTGTCTAATTTAACCTTATCAGCAACATTGCCCTGTAGGTTTTATTATCATATAACATAGGTAAGGACGGTACAGGTGTAAACACCACTGCCAGCCGAATGCGGTGGTTCACGCCTGTAATTGCAGCACTTTGGGAGGCTGAGGCAGGTAGATTGCCTGAGCTCAGGAGTTCAAGACCAGCCTGGGCAACACGGTGAAACCCCGTCTCTACTAAAATACAAAAAAATTAGCCAGTTGTGGTGGCAGGTGCCTGTAGCTCAGCTACTTGGGAGGCTGAGGCAGGAGAATCTCTTGAACCCAGGAGGTGGAGGTTGCAGTGAGCCGAGATGATGCCATTGCACTCCAGCTTGGGTGACAGAGCGAGACTCCATCTCTAAATAAATAAATAAACACCACTGCCAGTGTGGTGTCCGAGAGCAGTCCCTTGAAAGGCAGACTGGGGAAGCAGATCCCAGATGGTACCACCATAGAAGTGGAAAGTTTAAAACCTAAGCTTTTCTGCACTGGGGGATCAAGAAGGACTTCCCAGAAGAGGAGCTACCTAAATTCAGCACTGATGTGTGAATCAGAGGCCCAGAGGGCATTCAGTGTGACTGTTTCTTCATTAACTCAGGAAGAGTCCACAGAGGCAGACTTGCCCCCACCCCTCACTTGCCCCTACTCCTTCGTTCCCTGCATAGTCTAAATTCGCTCATCTTTCGGCCTTGCTTGTCTTTCCTGTCTTACTCTCATTGGGACTCTACCATTCCTTAACCACTCGGAATCTTCTTAGGAAGCCCCAGGCCCCTACAATATAACCTCGCATTAAATCTGGGGAGGGCCTGGGAAAATTCAGTCCTATAGCAATTGTGTTGATCTGTTAGGGCTGCTGTAACACAGTGTCACAGACTAGATGACTTCAACAACATAAATATATTTCCTCACAGTTTTGAAGACTGGAAGTCAAAGATTAAGATGTCACCAGGGTTGATTTCTGAGGCCTCTTGTCTTGGCTTGTAGGTGGCCATCTTCTCCCCTTGCCTTTACATGGTCTTCTCTCTGTGTGTCTATGTCCTAATTGCCTCTTCTTATAAGGACACTGGTCAGAATGTTAGGGCCCACCATGGTGATCTCTGTATTAGTCACTTCTCATGCTGCTAATAAAGGCATACCTGAGACTGGGTAATTTATAAAGAAAAAGAGGTTTAATGGACTCACAGTTCCACATGGCTGGGGAGGCCTCACAATCATGGTGGAAGGCCAAGGATGAGAAAGGCACATCTTACATGGCGGCAGGTAAGATAGACCGTGTGCAGGGGAAGTCTCCTTTATAAAACCATCAGATCTTGTGAGATTTATTCACTATCATGAGAACAGTATAGAAAAGTCCTGCCCCCATGATTCAATTACCTCCCACTGGGTCCCTCCCATAACATGGGAATTGCGGGAGCTACAATTCAAGATGAGATTTGGGTGGGGACACAGCCAAATCACTTCAACCTCATTTTACCTTAATTACCTCTTTAAAAGCCTTATCTTCAAATAGTCACATTCTGAGGTAATGGGAGTTAGGATTTAAACATATGAATTTTGGGGAGATATAATTCCAGCCACAAGAGGGGCTTCACAGAGTAACACTTTATTAAACGAGTCCCTCAGTTGCTCTTTTCTCACTTCAGAATTTGCCAGCCAAATATAATTTGTGTTTTTCTAAGCCTCCCTGATATTGTGAAATTTTTTGGATCTACCCTTGCTCTAGCAGGTCATAGAAGATCATGACTCTCTGCTCACAGAGCATTCCCCTCCCATGATGCCTGGACAAGGTGTACCACTTCCCTCCCACCTGTAAGTCACTCAGGAGCAATGACATCCTTCAGCAAGGTGAGCTCAGCCTATTACAGTCAGGCACATGACAAGTATAAGCCCTAAAGAACAGTAACTTCATTTTGTTTCTCTTCTGAGGTGTTTTGAAATAATTCTGGCAATAACTAGCAATCCTTTCTTGCAATGTGGCAGAATGAATAAGTACATGAATGACTATGACCTCCTAAAATTCTTCTCTGGCTTTAAAAATCACCCATATTTTATCCATGTAATTCATCTATGTTTAAGGACATAGGCCCTTTCTTTGAATGATTGTAAAACAAAATGATTTTGGTAGAAATAAAAGTGGACTTATCAAGTACTATGGCCTTCTGGTATGGACTAACTGCCATCTAGCACTGCAAACAGAGCATCAGTTTACTGGGTACTCACTGTGGAGGAGCATTATGCTAAGCAGCTTGCATTCATTATGTTTTTTAATCCTCACAACCACCTTGCTGTATTATCTTCATTTTACAGATGAGGAAATTGATGTTCAAAGAAGTGGGTGACTCACTCAAAGACGCAACCCAGTGAAATGTGAAATGCAGGATTCCAACTCAAGCCCATTTCAACCAAAACACTGTTTTGTTACTTCCATGACAACATGCACATTAAGTCTGTATTCTTTATTTCTTATTTACTCATTTAACATTCACAGAGCATCTGCCAAGTATGGAAAACTGTTCTAGACGTTGGTTATTTGGAGATAAAGAACTTCATCTGCTGCATCTGGGTAATGTGTTACTAAATAAATCAAGGCTAGTAGTTGCTGAAATTTTATTGCGCACTCCTTTCAGTTAAAAAAAAAAAAAATTGTGGGCTGGGCATGGTGGCTTACTCCTGTAATCCCAGCACTTTGGGAGGCCAAGGCGGGTGGATCGCTTGAGTCCAGATGTTTGAGACCAGCCTAGGCAACATGATGCAACCTTGTCTCTACTAAAAATAGAAAAATTAGCCAGGTGTGGTGGCATGTGCTTGTACTCCCAGCTATTTTCGAGGCTAAGCGGGGAGGATTGCTTGAGCCTGGGAGGTCAAGACTGCAGTGAGACAAGATCATACCACTGTACTCCAGCCTGGGTGACAAAAAGAGACCCTATCTCAGAAAATTTTTTTAAAAAAAATTGTGAGCATCGCTCCCTGTATATGTCTGTCTCTCTCTCTTTCTTTCTTTTTTTTGTGTGTGTCTCATTCTGTTGCCAGGCTGGAGTGCAGTGACATGGTCTTGGCTCACTGCAATGTCCGCCTTCCGGGTTTAAATGATTCTCCTGCCTCAGCCTCCCAAGTAGCTGGGATTACAGGTGCCTGCCACCATGTCCAGCTAATTTTTGTATTTTAGGTAGAGATGGGTTTCACCATATTGACCAGGTTGGTCTTGAACTCATGACCTTGTGATTTGCCCATCTTGGCCTCCTAAAGTGCTGGGATTACAGGCGTAAGCCACTCCGCCTGGCCATATGTCTCTTTTTAAAAGGTTATATACAGGATACATATTATGTTCATTTTATAAAACATTAAAAAGTCAAAATTAATAACAATGAGGAAATATATAAATTACAGTATTTTTTGTTTATTTGTTTGTTTGTTTGAGACAGAGTCTTACTCTGTCACCCAGGCGGGAGTGCAGTGGCAGAATCTCGACTCACTGCAATCTGCACCTCCTGGGTTCAAGCGATTCTCCTGCCTCAGCCTCCCGAGTAGCTGGGACTATAGGTGTGCATCACCACACCTGGCTAATTTTTGTGTTTTTTAGCAGAGACGGGGTTTTGCCATGTTGGCCAAACTGATCTCCAACTGACTTCAGGTGATCTGCCCACCTCGGCCTCCCAAAATGCTGGGATTACAGGCGTGAGACACCATGCCTGGCCTAAGTTACAGTTTTTAAATTAAAGTTTTAAGAATCTCTTTATGGACACCAAACAGGTATTGCATACCCCACTTTGAAGATCATTTGGGGAATAGCAAGCCCATAATATTTCTACATTACTCTTGAGGAATTCACATTCCAGTTGATATGCACCCTGTGGTTGGTACATGTTACATACAGAGGCATCTAGGGTTGCCTGGGATAACAGGAAAAACCACAAAACAGGTGACGTTTGCATTGAGTCTCAAAGAATGAGTCAGAGTGGTGTCAAGTGGAGAAGAGGAAGTTCATTTCATGCAGAAAGAATAGCATGTAGAAAATCATGGAGTTGTGAAGGTCTCTTGGGTAGGAGATTAATAAAAAATTTAGTGCATGATTACAACACTGGGTGTGGGGGACACATAGCTGGTGAGGTGGTTTGGGGTCAAATAATGCCATGCTAAGGTTGTGAACATTATACTTTCAGTAACAGGGAACCATTGAAAGTAAGCTGAGCCTCGAAGCCTTGGCAACATAGTGAGACCCTATCTCTACAAAATTTAAAAAATTAGCAAGGCCTGGTGGCACATGCCTGTAGTCTCAGCCACTTGGGAGGCTGAGGTGGGAGAATCACTGGAGCCCAGGAGGTTGAGGCTGCAGTGAGTTGTGATTGCACTATTGCACTGCAGCCTGGGCAACACAGAGAGATTCTGTCTCAGAAAAGAAAGAAAGAAAAAAAGAAAGGAAAGAAGGAAAAAGAAGGGAGGGAGGGAGGGAGGGAAGGAGGAAGGGAGGGAGGGAGGGGAGGGGAGGAAGGAAGGAAGGAAGGAAAGAAGTAAAGAAGGAAGGAAAAAAGGAAGGGAAGAGTTGGGACACTATGACCATGGTGAAATGGTAAAGGCATGAACTAATTCAGTGGCAAGGGTGTGGGAGGAGGAAATGGACTCAAGATCTGTAACTGATAGCTTAGATAGAAAGGATTTTATTGTTGAATAGCCGTGTGTATGAGGAAGAGGGAGAAATGGAGGCAGAATCCAGAATTTCCCCTTTAGGAATGGAGGAGGGAGTGACTCCTGTGGCTGAGATAGGATTCTGTTGGAGAACCAGGTTCGGGGAGCAGGTGGTAGAGTGGAAGAAGCACAGCTCCTGGAACCAGAGCTATCTAGGTTTAAATTCCTGCTGCATCACTCTCTGCCAAGAGTGATCTTAAGCAAGGTGCTCTCACCTGCACTTTTCTCGTCTGTACAGCTGGGCTAACATTGATTTTGTAGGGTTGGAGAAGATTAAGTGATATTTTTATTGGTATGCTCTTCCCCCCACCTGTACCTTGCATCACATATTGCCTACCCAGGGCAGTAGAGTGACAGGGGAGAGTCAAGGATGATTTAGCTTCCAAAAATTAGCAGATTACTGATTATCTTGTTTCCATGTTTTATACATAAAATAACAGTCCCAAACAAGCTTCAGCCCTGGGGAAGCAAAACATCAGGAGAGGAAAATAAGAAAAAAAGAGACTAAGAGAAAGAGCAGTCCCCTAACCATCTTTTGCTTTTGCTCCCCAGCCCAATGGGTGAAGCTGTTTCAATGTTGGTCGATAATCATCGAAAGATTAGAACCTGGGAAGAGAGGTGCTCAGAGTTTTACTGGGGGACAGGTTGGGGGTTAAAGCAGGGAATGATAGGGACCAGATTATAAAATCCAAAGCTCTCCGTTCCTCTTCAATCATCCCCCTACATAAACTGCAGGCTTACCCGTCTGTATGTGTATGTGTATGTGTGTATGTGTATGCGTATGTGTGTATGTGTATGCATATGTGTGTTTATGTGTGTGTGTATGTGCATGTGTCTGTGTGTGTATGTGTCTGTGTGTATGTGTCTGTGTGTATGTGTATATGTGTGTATGTGTACACGTGTGTGTATATGTATGTGTATATGTGTATGTGTGTGTATATGTGTGTCTATGTGTGTCTCTGTGTGTATGTGTCTGTGTGTATGCATATGTGTGTATATGTATATATGTGTGTATGCATGTGTATTGTGTGTGAATGTGTGTATGTTTATGCACGTGTATGTGTGTTGTGCATGTGTATGTGTGTATATATGTGTATGTGTGTGTATGTGTATATGTGTGTATGTTTATGTGCGTGTATGTGTGTATGTTGTGCATGTGTATGTGTGTGTATGTTTATGTGCGTGTATGTGTGTATGTTGTGCATGTGTATGTGTGTGTCTGTGTATGTGTGTGTGTGTATGTCTGTGTATGGAAAGATACAGGCTGAGATCTGGGGACATGAGGAGCCCAAAGAAATAGGAGAAAAAAGAGATATTTGAGGACTAGAAGTACTATGAGAGAAAGACAATAAACTGAACAATTTATATGCTAGAAAACAGAATTAATTTGCCAAATAGAACAAGAAATTAAAATAAGTATAATAATATCGAAGAGATAAATAGAATAGAAGCATGAAGCAACAGTAGCCAGGCATGGTAGCCCATGCCTATAGCCCCAGCTACTTGGGAAGCTGAGGTTGGAGATCACTTGAGCCTGGGAGTTCAAAGCTGCCATGAACTATGATTGTGCCTAGGAATATAGCCACTGTACTCTAGTCTGAGCAACATAGTGAGATGCTGCCTTTAAAAAAACAAAAACAAAAAAAAAGAAACATGAAGTAGCAACCAACAGCTACAAAAGAAGGTAGGAAATATTGAGTATGGACAATATACAGGATGGAATTTAAGAAACTTAATAGATGGATTGAATGGCATAATGGACATACATTATGATTCAACCACTTTTTTATTCTATTACAACAAGTTTTCATAAACAATTATTTTAAATGACTAGCATAAATTTTATCACATGGCTATACAAATATTCATGTAACCTTTTTTTTTTTTTTTGAAATGGAGTCTCCCTCTGTCTCCCAGGCTGGAGTGCAGTGGTGCGATCTCGGCTCACTGTAACCTCTACTTCCCAAGTTTGGCTAATTTTTTTTTTGTATTTTTACTAGAGATGGGGTTTCACCATGTTGGCCAGGCTGGTCTCAAACTCCTGACCTCAGGCGATCCACCCGCTTTGGCCTCCCAAAGTGCTGGGATTACAGGCATGAGCCACCACACCTGGCCACCATTTTTTGCTTATTACTTTGTATTTAGACTAGTACTATTTCCCCTTTGGGATGGGCTTAGTGTTATATAACACCTAGAATAAGATCAATGCTAAAACTGTGGTCACTGTCAGGAAAAGAGTAATATCTTTTACATTGTGCACATGCCCTTGGGTACCTCTCTCCCTCCCATGACATCTGCTTTTACCTATATGATCAAGACTGAAATCAGGATCTCTCATTTGATTCCTATACTGTATGAACTTATCATATCCTGAATGTCCTGCTGATGGATGCTCTGTAGGCTCTCCAAATTCCATATGGCAAAAATTGAACTCATTCTCTTCCTGCCCAATTCTGCCTACCTGAGACTCTTCCTAGCCCTTCCAGTTCATGTTTCCAAGGCTTTCTAGCCAGAAATCTGCCATTCATCCTAAATATCTCCTTTAATTTTACTCCATCCATCCAAATGTACATCCCTTTACTTCTGCCTCTTTTTCCAGTTTCGTTGTTGCCACCTTGAATCAGGTGAGAAAGCTCAGGTTCAGAGAGGTAAGTTACTGCCCATGGCCCAACTTTTGGAAGTGGGTAAAACTGAGAATGCTCCCAGCTTCAAAGCTCAAGCTCCCTCCCTTCCATCAAACTGGGCTTCTAGGCAATCACCTCTTGATCTTGAAAAGTCATCCTTTCTCTGACCTTGTTTTTTTTTTTGAGACAGTCTTGCTCTGTTGCCCAGGCTGGAGTGCAGTGGCAAGATCTCAGCTCACTGCAACTCTACCTCCCAGGTTAGGTGATTCTCCTGCCTCAGCCTCCCAGGTAGCTGGGATTACAGGCACCTGCCACCACATTGGACTAATTATTATATTTTTAGTAGAGACGGGGTTTCGCCATGTTGGCCTGGCTGGTCTCAAACCCCTGACCTCAGGTGATCCGCCCACCTTGGCCTCCCAAAGTGCTGGAATTACAGGTGTAAGCCACCATGCCCAGCCCTCTCTGACCTTAATCTTATATTTTGTGGTTTGTTTACTTTTGGATCTGAAATCATTTGGCTATTGATTGTAAGGACTAGAGTTATCAAGTCCTCAAATTTGCCATCAACATTATTGGATTCTAAATTGACTTTTAAATTCTGCACTGTACTAGTTGACTTGTAATAATGCAGGGTAAACTATGGGAGAATGATTTCCCCTGGTGTCTTAGGGCAACATGTCAGTGGAGCTGATATTTCAGTTACTTGTATTAGTTTCCTGCGGCTGCTGTACCAAATGACCATAAACTTGATGGCTTTAAGAAGAACACATAGTGAATTTATGTTCTCACAGATCTAGAGGTCAGAAGTCCAAGATTAGTATCACTGGGCCATAGTCAAGGTGTTGGCAGAGCTTCACTGCCTCCGGAGGTTGTAGAGGACAATCTGTCAGTTGGTTCCTCCAGCTTCTGGTGGTTGCTGGCATTCCCTAGCTTATGGCCACATCACTCCAGGCATCAAGGCCAGCACCTTCAAATCTCTCTCTGCTCTGTCTTCTTAACACCTTCCCTTCTGTGTGTCTGTGTTAAATCTCCCTCTGCCTCCCTGTTGCAAGGATACATATGATTGCATTTAGGTTCCACTCAGATAAACCAAGATAATCTCTCTGTCTCACAATCCTTAAATAAAGGTTGCAGGCTCTATGGGGGAAGATCTGATATCTTTGGGTGGCCATTATTCAGCCTACTGAAGTACTTTATTTAGTATTTGCAGAGTTTTCAAATTGTATGTGATGCAAGCCACAGGGCACTTCTTCCTGGACAATTTTTTTTTTTTTTTTTTTTTTTTTTTTTGTGAGAGAGAATGAATAAACTTGGAGGAAACACAGGTTTTGAAATACTTTCCTTTAAGATCAGATAAGCCCTACACATGTCAGACTCCTTTTCTTCCTTCCTTGGAATACTAAACAGTTGGAAATTTGGCATCGCGTAGCCACAGTTTATGAATAGATGGAAACTATATGCTCAATCATTTAACTGATATTCCAAGTTGCCAGGTAACACTACTTGCATTTCCCCTGCCTTCAACAGAATAGATTTGCTTAAAATAGTTATTTCTCAAAGGGAGTGGGGTATCTTGCATCCTGTTTTTCTGGCAATGTGTAATTTTGGAATACACAGATACAATTGATTAGGATGGTGACACAGTGTCTGTGATAGATACTGAAGAATGGCCTCTTCAGTTCTGTTCCGCTCTCCTTCTAGAGTGCCTTTATACAAACTTTAGGCTGGAAAGGTGAGAACTACATTGACCTGTCTATCTAGAACCTGGATGCAAATTAGGTTCTGTCTATTAGGTGCAGTCATGATGCATTTGGAAGGAGCAAGGCAGCTGGAGGCCATCTTCTTCCCCTTTTTGGCTCTTTTCTTATAGTTAGCAGATTTTTCTGCTGCAGCTTCCTTTTGTCTATTCTTCTGCTTTGTGGGTATTGACACGCAGTTGTGGCAGAGGCAGCAGCAGTAGTGGCAGTGATTTGACTCTAGCGTCCTCATTTCTATATCATAGCTGTAGTGGTGTACTTTTGACTCACTCACTCCAGTGGTAGCCTGAGAGATAGCTCAGAGTTAGCAGATCCATTCTGTAATATTCCAGGAATCATTCTTAAAGACTCAGCCTAAAGCCCTTTGCACAGCCATTCCAAAAATTTTCTTAGGACTCAATTCTTTGTATTCAATTTCTTTCTGCTTAAAATACCCACAATGGTTTGGGTGGGTGTTTTACTAAATACTGACTGACACACTGTCAAGGGATATAGAGAGGAACAAGAGGTCAATGTTATTTCAATATTCTATATACTTAGGTCCTAATTTTTAGGAAACGTAATTCATTATTTTCTATAACACTTTCCCTGTTTTCTTGCCATTTGCAAAACCTTAATTAAAATAGAAGATGAGACCAGGTGTAGTGGCTCACATCTGCAACTCCAGCACCTTGGGAGGTGAAGGCAGGAGGATTGCTTGAGTCCAAGAGTTTGAGACCAGCCTAGGCAACAAAGTGAGATCCCATCTCTACAAAAAAAATTTAAAAATAAATAAATAGGTAATATAAAATATAAGATTTATGTAATATGTAATTTCTAACTTCCCCCAAAACAAAAACTTCCATTTTTTTCTCTCCATAACGCATAGTAAAAGAATTCTCAAGGGAAAGAAAACACATAATTAAGAAGAAGATATGCATTATGGTTATTATATATTACGGGTGATATTATGTATTAGGTAAAGCTAGGCCAATGTAAGTGAGGTCAACATTAAGATTACCAGCGGAGATACTTATTTATTAATTTGACTTAAAGCAGCATTGAGGCTGCTTGTGGTGGCTCATGCCTGTAATCCCAACACTTTGGGAGGCCAAGGTGGGCAGACTGCTTGGGCCCAGGAGTTTGAGACCAGCCTGGGCAACATGGCAAGACCCTATCTCTACAAAAAATAAAAATATTAGCCAGGCATGGTGGCATGCACTTGTGGTCCCAGCTCCTTGGAAGACTGAGGCAGTAGGATTGCTTGAGCTGGGAGGTTGAGGCTGCAGTGAGCTGTGTTTGTGCCACTGCACTCCAGCCTGGGAAACAGAGTGAGACCATATCCCAAAATAAAGCAAGAAAGAAAAAAATAAAGCAGTATCATCCAATGTTTGAAATAGCAACTGTCAGCTTTAATTATATGCATTTACTGATAAAAATATTGCATTTTTCTGGTTCTAGGATATAGTGGACCAGTTGCTAAATATTAGAAATATTCTACAGCAGTTTCAAATCTGTCCTTAATCAGTATTGGTTTGGAAGGTAGAGTAATTTGAGGGTCTCTAGGAAATTTTCTTTATCAAAAATGATCTTCACTGGGTGCTGTGGCTCATGCCTGTAATTCCAGCACTTTGGGAGGCTGAGATGGGCAGATCACGAGGTCAGGAGATCGAGTCCATCTTGGCTAACACGGTGAAATCCCATCTCTACTAAAAATACAAAAAATTAGCAGGGTGTGGTGGCATGTGCCTGTAGTCCCAGTTACTCGGGAGGCTGAGGCAGGAGAATTGCTTGAACTTGGGAGGCGGAGGTTGCAGTGAGCCAAGATTGCACCACTGCACTCCAGTCTGGGCAACAGAGTGAGACTTCATCTAAAAATAAAAAAAAAAAAAAGGTCTTCATTAAAATCGACCAAAAAAGTCACCATTAATTACTTTATGTTAAACTTTGCTCTTTAGGTATATCTTGGAGTATGGGGCAAGGTGGAGTGGTGGTGGACAATCTTATGCAGATTTATGTTGAAATGCTATTAATTGTTCAGTTTATATTAGACTGGGCTTGGAACTAATAACTAATATGAAGTTGGCACATGGTTGAACCTAAAGTTAAGTGTAAAGTCTAGCCATCAATGGAGGGCAAGAGTTCTAGAGGCAGGTGAGCATCTTAAGTAGTAGTGTGTACTAAAACTAAAGTTTAAATTTAGACGGTGAGTTTCTAAAGCACTGAGGGCTTGACAGATTTAGTATTGAAGGCAATACTCCCAGAATTGTGTGAGACATTTTCAGCCAATGAATGAACAACATCCCACCATTTTTTTTTGAGACAGAGTCTCGCTCTGTCGCCCAGGCTGGAGTGCAGTGGCGCGATCTCGGCTCACTGCAAGCTCCACGTCCTGGGTTCGCGCCATTCTCTGCCCCAGCCTCCCAAGTAGCTGAGACTACAGGCGCCCGCCACCACACCTGGCTATTTTTTTGTATTTTTAGTAGGGACGGGGTTTCACGGTGTTAGCCCGGATGGTCTTGATATCCTGACCTCGTGATCTGCCCACCTCGGCCTCGTAAAGTGCTGGGATTATAGGCGTGAGCCACCGCGCGGGCCTCATCCTACCATTCTTTTCTATATGTATGGCAGACATTTCATATTGATCAATCTTTAGTTCTTCTAAACTGAATCTTCAATTTTTCTAAATTTAGCAGTCTCAGGAACCACCACTAATAGATGGGAGTAAGAGGTTATGGCAGTAACTGTTGATCATCTACACAACAGCCATTCTTATTCCTTTCTTCCTTATTAAACAGCCTACTTCTCGTGACAGAGGATGAAAACATTCCCAATGCCAAATGCTTTCCTCCATTTCTCATTCAAAGACATGGGCTTGAGTCCTGCCAGGGTACTTCTTGGAAAGTATTTAATGAAACACCTGGACACAGGTATATCTACAGGTGATGCTTCCTGAAGTGTTACAGCCATAATATGGCTAGGAAGGGATAAGCCTGCAGACCAAACTAATTTGAAGTTAGTTTGAATAGATAGAATAGGAAGAGAAAAAGTTTGTAGTCTTTAATGACTGTTGAGCCATGGCATCAATACTAGGACTGCTTTCCTCTATTGTTCCTTTCTATCATTTTGTGAGAAAAATGAACAATTTATAAATATCTGAATAAATATAAATTTTTTCCCTCAGTTTCTTAAAATCTTTTTTACTACTTAAACCACAAACTATAACATTATTATATGGGGCTTATAATAAATGCAGATAGAAACTTATGACAATTATAGAATGAAGGATGGGGTGGTAAATGGATCTACAGAGTGTAAGGTTTCTACATTTTACATGAAGTGGATATTAACTCTAGGTAGAGTGCAAAAAGTTAAGGATGTATATTTCAATCTTTACCATAACCACTAAAAATTAATGCAAAGAGAGAATTTATAAGCCCATAGATTTAAATGAAATTCTAAAATATATTCTAATAATCTAAAAGAAGGCAGAAAACATGAAACAAAAAAACAAAAAACAGAGGGGACAAACAGAAAACAATAAAGTGGTTGACCTAAACCCAATCATGTTTGTAATTATATTAGATGTTAATAATCTAAACACTCCAATTAAAAAGCAGTGATTGGCTGTGCACAGTGGCTCACATCTGTAATTCCAGCACTTTGGGAAACCGAGGAGGGTGTATTGCTTGAGCTCAGGAGTTTGAGCCCAACCTGGGCAACAAGGGAAAATCCTGTCTCTATAAATAATACAAAAATTAGCTGGGCGTGGTGGCATGCACCTATAATCCCAGCTACTCAGGAGGCTGAGGTGGGAGAATCACTTGAGCCTGGGAAGCTGAAGCTGCAGTGAGCTGAGATTGCACCACTGCACTCCAACAAAACAAACAACCAAACACTAAAAAAGAGAGCAGTGATTATCAAAATGAATGAAAAAGCAATACTCAGCTATATGCTGTTTACCACAGATGCACTGGAAATATAAAGACACAGACAGGTTGAAAGTAAATGCGTAGAAAAAGGTATATCATGCATGTAGTAAGCCTACAAAGGATGGAATGGCTATATCAATACCAACAACGATAGGCTTCAAGACAAAGTATTACTAGAGCTAAAGGAGATTTCATAATAATAAAAGGGTCGATTCATTAGGAAGACATAATGATCATACATTTACAGCACCTAATAATAGATTCGATCACAAAATCAAGCCCAATGGAATGCTATATACAATAAAAACAAATACAACAAAGTAACTTAGAAATATTAAAAATAAATTTTTAGGCTGAGTATGGTGTCTCATACTATAATGCCAGCACTTTGGGAGACCAAGGCAGGAGGATGGTTGGAGCCCAGGAGTTCGAGACCAGCCTGGGCAACATGGCGAAACCCTGTCTCTACAAAAAAGACAAAAAAAAAAAAAAAAAAAAAAATTAGCCAGGCATGGTGGCATGCACCTGTAGTCCCAGCTACTCGGGAAGCTGAGGTGGGAAGATCACCTGAGCCTGCGGAGGTGGAGGCTGCAGTGACCCCTGATCACACCACTGCACTCCAGCCTGAGTGACAGAATGAGACCCTGTCTCCAAAAACAAAATCTTTAATTTATATTTATTAATTATTAACTATTTATTAAAAATAAATTAAATGTGTAAAATTATGAGACAAATATGAACAAAAAGAGTAGAGGTTGTGATCTTAGTATCGACGAGATGTAATTCAGATTGAGACAAGGAGTATACTTTGTAATGCTAAAGAGTTTAATGAAGATAAAGAAGTTATGAAGATCTACGCATATAATAAAATAACCACAACATTCACTAAGCTAACATTATGGGAAAAAAAGGAGAACTGGACAGAAATATGTTAATGATGGCATACTTTAATCTCTCTCGGTTCAAAAATATAACAATTAAACAAAAAGTAAGTAATGACATAAAATACCTAAATACCATATCAATAAAGTAAATTTGATTGATGTATATTGAAATCAGTACCTTGAAAACAGAGCATATATATGCCCATAATAAAGTCACAGCCCAGGCGCAGTGGCTCATGCCTGTAATCCTAGCACTTTGGGAGGCTGAGGCAGGCGGATCACTTGAAATCAGGAGTTCGGGACCAGCCTGGCCAACGTGGTGAAACTCTGTCTCTACTAAAAATACAAAAATTAGCCGAGTGTGGTGGCACATGCCTGTAATCTCAGCTACTTGGGAGGTTGAGGCAGGAGAATCCCTTGAACCCACAGGTGGAAGTTGCAGTGAGCTGGAATCATGCCACTACACTCCAGCCTGGGTGACAGAGTGAGACTCCATCTCAAAAAAAGAAAAGGAATTCAAGACCAGCCTGGCCAACATGGTGAAACCCCATCTGTACCAAAAATACAAAAATTGGCCTGGCGTGGTGAGGCACACCTGTAGTCCCAGTTACTCTGGAGGCTGAGGCAGGAGAATCACTTGAACCCAGGAGGTGGAGCTTGCAGTGAGCTGAGATCCCGCCACTGCACTCCGGCCTGCGTTGCAGAGCAAGACTCTATCTCAAATGAACAAACAAACAAACAAAAATAAAATAAAATAAAAACAATGTTCTGGCAGGGAATATCAGTGAAGCAGAAACAGATACCTTGTTACAACTCACAGCTGCTCATCTGGAAAGTCTTTTTAATTGTGGTGATATAAATAGACTAAGTAAGCCTTTTAAAATCTAAGCATTATAGGTTTCCCATGGAAACTGTTACCTAATAACTTTACCTACGTTTACAGTAATTTTATTATTTATTTTTTCTTTTGCTTAAGTTTAAACTTAAATTTTTTCTTTTTCTTTTGAGACAGTATCTCACTCTGTTGCCTAGGCTGGAGTGCCATAGCACAATCACCGCTCACTGTAGCCTCGACCTCCGAAGCTCAAGCGATTCTCCCATCTGAGCCTCCCAAGTAACTGGGATGACAAGTATGCACCACCATGCCCAGGAAATTTTTGCTTTTTTTTTTGGTAGAGACAGAGTTTTGCCATGTTGCCCAGGCTGGTCTCAAACTCCCAAGCTCAAGTGATCGGCCTGCCTCAGTCTCCCAAAGTGGTGGGATTACAGGTGTGAGTGACTGCGCCCAACCACCTGGCTAATTTTTAAATTTTTTGTAGAGACAGGGTTTTGCCATGTTCCCCAGGCTGGTCTTGAACTCCTGGGCTTAAGTGATCCGTCACCTTGGCCTCCCAAAGTGCTGGAATTACAGGCATGAGCCACCACACCCAGCCCAAATGTCATTTTTCACAGTACTAGAAAAAACAATCCTAAAATTTGTATGGAACTAAAAAACAGCCTGAAGAGCCAAAGCAATCACAGCTGAATATTTTAGTTGAAAGAAATGGCCATTGCCACAGGAAGAGATGAGGGTTACTTGACTTGAGAAGGTTATTTTAAAGCATTTTATTTTAATTTTTCTTATTTTTTGAGATAGGGTCTCACTCTATCACCCAGACTGGAGTGCAGTGGCACAATCATAGCTCAGTGTAACCTCGAACTTTTGGGCTCAAGTGATCCTCCTGCCTTGGCCTCCCAAAGTGTTGGGCCTATTCATGCCTGGCCCAGCTTGAGAAGTTTAAAAGGGCCTCTGTTTCACTAAAGTTTAACAAAAGAAATCTAGGATCTCTTGGTTTGCAAATCACTATGGTGGCTTAACTCCTGTGTTTAAAGATCACTTATTTTCAGAGTATTTCTTTTGAGGCAGCATCTCTGTCACCCAGGCTGGAGTGCAGTGGTGCGATCACAGCTCATTGCAGTTTTGAACTCCTGGGCTCAAGCTCTTCTCCTGCCTGGGCCTCCTGAAGTGCTGGTATTACAGGGTGTGAACCACTTCACACAGGCTTCTAAGGCTTTAAGAGGTGAGGGTTATATGTAAGATCTGATGTTGCTTTGCTTTAGATATCATGGTCAAATATAGAGGGCAGACAGAGTTTAGCTGATACATACAAAAACGAAGCGTATGTTGTCTCAATTTTTTTTTTAGATCATTTGCAATTAAAGCTTCCATTGCATTCCTGTGTTTCACACTTGAAAGGTAATGCTTCCTCATGTGACCAATCTTGTGAAAACTGCTTTTTTGATGGTACTGTGATTCGATATTTCCAAGAGGTATTATTATTTTGATTTTAGGGTATGATCTGCATTTTGAAAGACAAGATCCCAGAATGTCAAAAGATGGGGTATCATTATTAACTGTGCTACCAGGTTTGGAGGCTCTGTGGGACATTAGGAACAGCCTGTCTGGGTGTGAGAGTCAAGCCATCTGAGTTCTTTTCATTGTCTGGAGATTTAGCTGTGATCATTCAGTAGGTTGCTGAACTTCCTACAAGCCTCAGTTTCCTCATAAAGAAAGGCAATGCAGGTTTTACTACAAGGAAACTGAGATTCTGAGATGAAAAGGGCTTCACAGAGTGGGAGTTTGGGCTAGAAAGGATCAGGTTACCTCATAACTCAGATTGTGACTCAGTTCTGATGATCTCTACAAGTGTGTAATTTAGGTCATTTACTTTTTCTTTTCTTGAAAAAAGAAAAAAGTGCATATGTATGTATCCTTATCCAGTTTTTTAACCTCTCAATAGTACAAAAGAAATTCTTATTTTGACAATTTTGCTAGGGCAAATAAATATACATTGTTATTTGTATACTTCAGAAATTCTTTTAGGAATTTTCCTTCTAAAACAAAGCACGTTTTCAATGAATAATTATACCTATATTATAGAAAGCTTAGAAACCATAGGCAAGCAGAAGACAGAAAAAGAATTTACATTCATCCCTTTGAAGTTACTTTATTTCATTTTCCTTCCAGGCTTTTTGCTTTGCAAAGATTTACATTATTGTAATATTTAGTAATTAGATTTTAGGAATAAATAAGTAGTAATTATAAATTAAGTTCTTGCTAATTTTGTCTTTTCCTTGTCCTTATAATAAAAGAAATTTTTACATATTAAAAAATCTATAGAAAAAGGCTGGGTGCAATGGCTCACGCCTTAATTCCAGCTCTTTGAGAAGCCGAGGTGGGCAGATCACTTGAGGTCAGGAGTTCCAGACCAGCCTGGCCAACATGTTGAACCTCTGTCTCTACTAACAATGAAAAAATTAGCCAGGCATGGTAGTGGGTGCCTGTAATCCCAGCTACCAGGAAAGCTGAAGCAGGAGAATTGCTTGAACCTGGGAAGCAGAGGTTGCAGTGAGCCGACATCATGCCACTGCACTCCAGCCTGGACATCAGAGTGAGACCCTGTCTCAAAAAAAAAAAAAAAATCTGTAGAGAAATATAAAGAAGGGAAGGGGATAAAAAATCATTCAGAATCCCCTCTCACATTTTTCCCATATCAATGGACAGCTGTGTTTAAAAATAAAACTTTTATATCTCGTGCTTCCCCTTTCTTCACTTCTTTATCCTATTCTTTTTTTTCCCCTATGAGTTGCTGTTTTATATTCCATTCCCCTAAACAGAGGGTAATAATTTCTGCTTCATGGAAGCAGAGATATTTCAGGAATCAACAAAGGTATGTGAAAATGATTTAAAGATTCCTAAATCCTATGCAAACATAATTTTCTCTTGCTCCCAGTTTACTCTTTTTATAAAGCTCAGAATTTGGATGAGATGTGCTTCCCTGTGGTTGTTCTGGCTTAGAGTCTGCACCCCTACTTATTAACTGGTTAGCTTGTATTTCCTCCCAGGTTCCCTTTCCTCTCTGCATCTACGTAGAATAAATTATCAAGAATTATGGTGTGAAATAGAATTTTGTGATAAAAACTAAGCATCAAGTTAATATTACAATAAAACAAACTTGAGTATCTTGTGGATATTGTTATATTTCCTTAATTGTGGTTTTGTTTTATGAATACTATTATTTTACCTTGGTATACATTAAGTTTGCTTGAGATTTTCAGCTAAATTCCCTGAGATGAGCTGATCTTCGCTGTTCAGCCAGGTTTGGAGGTTGTGTGAAACAGGTCTAAAGGTCAGACCACCTGAGGTCTTCCTATTTTTTTTTTTTTCAAGACATGGTCTGGCTTTGTCACCCAGGCTGGAAGCAGTGGCACAGTCATGGCTCACTGCAGCCTCAACCTCCCAGGCCAAAGCGAGCCTCCCACTTCAACCTCCAAAGTAGCTGGGACCACAGGCATGCACCACCATGCCAGGCTAATTTTTTTTTTTTTTTCTGTAGAGACTAGATCTCCTTATGTTGCTTTGCCTTGGCCTCCCAAAGTGTGGGGGTTACCTGTGTCAGCCACTGTGCCTGGCCTTGAGATCTATTTCTCAAGTATTATGGCATATAGCTTAGAGGTGGAGGTGGGGCAGAGAGCCTAGGGGGCTAACATTTCATCTGAACTTCATTCTCTAGGCAGTACATACTTTACAGATGCCTTTTTCTAATTTCCACAAGAGTGCCCTGTGGGCTAGCAGTAACCATGACTGGCTCATATTAAAGCCAGTCCAAAGGCCCCCTCCTTCCTCAGTCCATTTGAGCTAATGTATGGACGCCCTTTCCTCTTACAAAACAGACTCCCTCCTAACTGTCAATTAGGAGAGTACCTCCCAACACTCTCCCTCATCCATCATCTCGTCTGCGAACAAGCTGACCAGGCCCTCCCAAAATCCCACCAAGGCCCCACCGACCAGACACTCCTTCCAGGTGAGTATGTCTTTCTAAAAACCCTTACTCTAACGAGTCTCAAACCAAAGTGGGAAGACCCTTTGCAAGTCCTTCTCACTACTCCCACCACAGCCAAACTTTCAGGACACAACTCTTGGTACCATCTTTCCAGGTTAAAAAGGGCCCCTGCAGCTGACCCACCACTGACTGACCAGTTGCTCCCTGCAAATACTCCAGCTCTCTTCTCAGACCAACTCGACTCCACCTAATGCCCATCCCAGAAGACCCCACTCTTCCCCCATGAACCATAACAGATAAGTTATCGCCCCTTACCAGTAAGTATCTAAACCCTTATTAATGGAAATCATCTATTATGCTGCCCTTACAGGAATCACCCTACTTACTCTACTCTTTACCATAGGAATATATACTGTCTCGCCTCCTCGGTGGGATTTCAAACAAAAAATTCTCAATATCTATAACCTTTTGCCTCCTTAGAGAAGGTGTAACAGCTACCAACAAATAGTTTGCCCCTCCTAAATGTCCTGTTTTTGCCCATCCTGCCGTTTCACCCTCTTCCTTCACTGCATCACAGAAAACATTTCATAGCCCTACCCAGAACAGCCCACCCTCAAAGCATTCCTTAATTGGATCACCGATCTTATATTTCAAGGGGATTTACAGGAGTTCACTCCAGAAGAAGCCAAATTCTTTACCTTTACACTTAACTCTCTATTTACTCCTTCTTCCCTCCTCCTCACTACCGCTCCACCTTCAGCTCACCATTCAACAGGCACATACGATACTCAGTCAAACTAACCCTTCCCTGGCCAAGGTGTGCTTGTTCTGGGTACACCCCTCAGAAACCATATCAAAGGATGCCTTCCTAGTTCCCCTGAAAGACTGGGTTCTCACCAGTACAACCCTCCACCCCCACTACCAAAGTTTCAGAGGAGCAAATTCACTCAAAAGTTACAAACTCAATCTTACCACACATACTTCAGAACACAAGGTTATCTTAGGAGCACTTACTTCACACTCGGTACTCAGCCAACAAGCATCCCTATGCATAAAAAGTGAATTTTCCTCAGGAGTCCTCCTACGCACCCTCTCCTCTAGCTTATGCAACTATACCCTAACACTCCCCTGACAGGTATCCAAAGAGTAACAGTAACAAATCCCACACAAATTCTCAAAATCTCCAGTCCCTCTCAGACCCAAGTCATGGGAAAAATATCAGCCTTTCCACTAGCCACCGCCCCCTCTCAGTTTGAAGCAGTCTGATGAAATCAACCCCCCTTCTCTATCAGCTATTAAAAGGCTGGGATGTTAGGGTCCACCCAACTGGACTGTTTCCCCCTCCCATAGACCTATGCCCCAAAGGCCAAAAGTAACCCCCCCTACCCCAAACCCTCCTGTAACTGTCTGACCAGAGGCCAGCTGTTCCAGGATGCCGCCACGAAGTCTACCTTACACAACAGAACTGGCAAAAGGCCGGGCACGGTGGCTCACGCCTGTAATCCCAGCACTTTGGGAGGCCGAGACGGGCGGATCACGAGGTCAGGAGATCGAGACCATCCTGGCTAACACAGTGAAACCCTGACTCTACTAAAAATACAAAAAATTAGCCGGGCATGGTGGCGGGTGGCTGTAGTCCCAGCTACTCGGGAGGCTGAGGCAGGAGAATGGCGAGAACCCGGGAGGCGGAGCTTGCAGTGAGCCGAGATCGCCACTGCACTCCAGCCTGGGCGACAGAGCAGGACTCCATCTTAAAAAAAACAAAACAAAAAGAACTGGCAAGACAAAAGAATCTCCAGGAAGCAGTCAGACACCTGGCACAAAGAATCCCCCACTCTCCGGCCTTTTCTTCTTCCTTAACCCTGACCTAGATCGCCGCCCTATAAAACCTTGCTATAACCTGTAAGTGGGGTTGCCTCGTCTGTTTTTGTTGAGAGGCAGCCCGGCAGGACTGACAATGAATCAACTTGACTTAACTTGGGTCTACTGGCCTCATTCCTTTCTCAGCTGTCCTTCCAATTATCCCTTAAACTATTATTTTCAGTGCTGAATATATTTGTGGGGGTTTTCTTTGTTGGTGTCATTTTCTGAGATTCACTCTGTCATCCAGGCTGGAGTGCAGTGGTGCAATACAACTCACTCCAGCCTTGACCTCCCCAGGCTCAGGTGATCCTCCCACTTCAGCCTGCTGAGTAGCTGGGACTAATCACATTTGCCACCATGCTCAGCTAATGTTTTTTTTGTTTGTTTGTAGACACAGGTTTTTGCCATCTTGGCCAGGCTGGGCTTGAACTCCTGGGCTCCAGCAAACAGCCCACCTTGCCCTCCCAAAGTGCTGGGATTACAGGCGTGAGCCACCATGCCAGCCCAATGCTGATTATCTTAGACATATATCTGGAGTGTTTTGGTGAATATATCCATAGCAGTGGATCTACTAGGAATTATCATGCTATTATTCGGTTCAACATTCTTTTATCCTCCTCCACTCCACTGCAGTTGAGAATAAAATCTACACACCTTATCTTGATTTACCTTTGGCCAAGGTCTGACCCCTGCCTGTCTCTTCAACCTGTTTCTTTCAATTACTCCTTAGTGATGGCCTGAAGCCACACCAGCCTTTTGTCCTCAATCTTGCAAATATATTCTTTACCTAGGAGCCTTTGTACTTGCTCATTCTTCTTTGTAACACTTCTGCAAGAGGTGGTTGGCTCTTTGCCAGTGGGGTCTCAACTCAAAGTCCTTCTCCCTGAGGGCTTCACGGTTTAAATGAGCACTCCCAGGCCTTCAGGTCATGCTGTTAAATTGTAATGCTAGCATTTCATTCTCTAAGAAATTATTTTGTCTTCCCTTCTGGAATGTGAGCTCCAAGTGAGCAAGAGCCCTGTTTGTCTCATTTGTTAGTCCCAAGAGCTCAGACGAGTATGTACTAAAAATATATCTGGTAGGCCAGGTGCAATGGCTCACGCCTGTAATCCTAGCAATTTGGGAGACTGAGGTGGGCAGATCACCTGACGCCAGGGATTCAAGATCATCCTGGCCAACATGGTGAAACCCCACCTGTACTAAAAATACAAAAATTAGCCAGGCATGGTGGCGCATTCCTGTAATCCCAGCTACTTGGAAGGCTGAGGCAGGAGAATCGCTTGATCCCAAGAGGCTAAGGTTGCAGTGAGCCAAGATCGTGCCACTCCACTCCAGTCTGGGCGACAGAGGGAGACTCCATCTCTTTTTTTTTTTTTTTTTTTTTTTTTTTTTTTTTTTTTAGGGGTTTCGCTCTGTCGCCCCGGCGGGGGGGGAGGGGGGGGG
>NC_037672.1:107594225-107758814 GCF_003255815.1 Theropithecus gelada | reverse complement strand
TTTTTTTTTTTTTTTTTTTTTTTTGAGACGGAGTCTCGCTCTGCCGCCCAGGCTGGAGTGCAGTGGCCGGATCTCTGCTCACTGCAAGCTCCGCCTCCCGGGTTCACGCCATTCTCCTGCCTCAGCCTTCCGAGTAGCTGGGACTACAGGCGCCCGCCACCGCGCCCGGCTAGTTTTTTGTATTTTTTAGTAGAGACGGGGTTTCACCATGTTAGCCAGGATGGTCTCGATCTCCTGACCTCGTGATCCGCCCGTCTCGGCCTCCCAAAGTGCTGGGATTACAGGCTTGAGCCACCGCGCCCGGCCTGACTCCATCTCAAAACAAACGAACAAACAAACAAACAAAAAATAAAAACAAAATTCTGGTGAATTAATAGTGTGGATTTAAAATTGTGATATATGCTGGGTGCATATAGTCCTAGCTAAGCATCCAGGGAGGCTGAGATGGGCATTCCAGTCCAGGCTGGACAACATAACAAGGCCCCATCTCTAAAAAATAAATAAATAAAATTATCATATAGGCTGCCAAATTGCTTTCCATATAGAGTCACCAGTTTTCAAATTCACAGACAGTGCTTGTTTGTTTTTGAGATAAGGTCTTGCTCTGTCACCCAAGCTGGACTGCAGTGGTGTGATCATGGCTCACTGCAGCCTTGACCTCCCAGGCTCAGGCCATCCTCCCACCTCAGCCTCCAGAGTAACTGGGATTACAGGCATGTGCCACCACACCTGGTAAATTTTTTATTTTTTGTAGAGATTGGGTCTCACTGTGTTGCCCAGGCTGGTCTCCAGCAATCATCTTGCCTCAGCCACCCAAAGCGGATTTTCTGTCTTGATTCTTTTCTCACTTCCTACCATATTTCATTTATTTGATCAATCATTCACTTTACAAATATTTATTGATTATTCACAGGCTCAGGCACTGTGCCAAAATCGTTCTCTCTCATCTGGCGACACCTATCTTCCAGCCCAATCTTGCCAAGAGTTTTGGCCTGGGCCTTACTTCAAAATGATGTAGACTTGTACTGTAGAGGTCTCTAGAAAGAAAACCCTTGGCCAGGCATGGTGGCTCACGCCTGTAATCCCAGCACTTTGGGAGGCTGAGACAGGTGGATCACAGCCAGCCTGGCCAACATGGTGAAACCCCATCTCTACTAAAAATACAAAAATTAGTCGGGCATGGTGGTGCTTGCCTGTAATCCCAACTACTGGGAGACAGATAGGAGAATCGTTTGAACCCGGGAGGTGGAAGTTGCAGTGAGCCGAGAGTACACCACTGCACTCCAGTCTGGGCAACAGGGCGAGACTCCTCCTTCTCAAAAAAAAAAAAAAAAAAAGAAAAGAAAAAAGAAAGACAACCCTTAATGGGGGAGATGAGGACAGTCCCTACACAGAATCTTTGGTAGTGTCAATGTATACATTAATTTGCTAATCAACTAGGCTAGTCCTTTAATCTATATATTGTCCTGGATTTTAAAAATTCTTTCTTTACTTTCTCATTAGTCCTTCCTCTTTTTCTTTTTCTTTCTTTCTTTTTCTTTTCTTTTCTTTTCTTTTTTTTTTTTTTTGAGACAGAGTTTCCCTCTGTCACCCAGGCTGGAGTGCAGTGGCACAATTTTGGCTCACTGCAACTTTCGCCTCCCGGGTTCAAGCAATTCTCCTGCCTAAGCCTCCCGAGTAGCTGGGATTACAGGTGCCCGCCACCACGGCCGCCTAATTTTTATATTTTTAGTAGAGATGGAGTTTCATCCTATTGGCCAGGCTGGTTTCGAACTCCTGACCCCAGGTGATCCTCTTGCCTCGGCCTCCCAAAGTGCTGGGATTACCAGCCACCACTGCAGCTGGTCTCTTCCTCCTTCTTTAAAAAGTTTTCTCCCAGTTCCCACTTTTCGTGGGTTAGAGGCATCTAAATTGAATGAAAGTACTCTTTTTGGACTACTGGGGAGGTGGGGGGATGTTCTCAGAAAGGAAATTTTCTTTCTGGTCCTAATACCCACCTACTTTTTAAAAGCAGGTTTCCTTATTATTTTGTAAAGTTTACAGTTACATCATTAGATACCTCCATGTCTCAGATTTCGTTTTTCCAAACTTTTGGGAGAAATGAGTGGAGGGATGGATGGAGTAGAAAATAGTTTTTCCCTTTGGAGGCTGAGGGCTCAGTAGGGGTCAACAGTACATTCAGCCCTCTCCTCACATATTCTGTTCTACCTACAAGTACAGCAAGTAAAGCCAAATTTCTCGTGCATGCAAACAAAGTTTTTGCATTTGGCCAGTTGGTCCAGTTCTCCTGTCAGTTTCCTTCCCCACTCTGCCTCTGTTCATTAATCCCCCCCCTTCTCGGTACCTAAACCGTCCACCTAACCCGTCTCCCAGCCCTTTCTTCCACTTCCGGCTACTAGCCTCTCTCGCCTACCCACTATTCTCGCACTCAGCATCCCCTGTCTGCACGAGATTAAGGAGCTCTGCCGTCCGCAGGGCCTGGGTTAGCGTGAATCAAAGCCAGAGCTCCCGGGTGGGGGTAGGGGTGGGGGTGGTCCCAGAGGTAGGGCGAGGAGGTGGGAAGCGCATTCCCTTCACTGGTGATCTCAATGCAAATTTGCCCGGAGTTCTCTTGCAAGAGAGCTGGCAGGTTTTACTATTTCCCAATCGTTTACTCGCCAAGCTCTCGGGTCCACGCGCCGCGGGGCTGCGCCCTGCACGCTGAAACTTCATTCAAAGCAAGGCGGTCCACGAGGTTGGGCTTGGGGGATCTGGATGACCTCCAGGCCACTTCCTCTCTCTCTGAGCCCTTCCCCCACTCCTCCAACCACCTTCGCCGTAAACAAAACTGTCCCCCAGGGCGGAGAGAGGTCGCGCTCTTTCGAACACTCCCTCGCCAAGGGTTAATTTTTCCGATCGCACGAGGGGGAGGAGATTTCCCTGTAGACGAGTAAAAAGGGTGATGGACAAACGTGCGGGCACTAAGACCGCAAGGCATTCATTTCCTCCTACGGTGGATGCGGACGCCGGGAGGAGGAGAGCCCCAGAGAGAGGAGCTGGGAGCGGAGGCGCAGGCAATGCTCAGCCCTGGATGTAGCTGAGAGGCTGGGAGAGAGACGACCGCTGGAGACCGAGCGGCGTGGGGAAGACCTAGGGGGGTGGGTGGGGGAAGCAGATAGGAGAGCACTCGAAATCAAGCGCTTTACAGATTATTTTATTTTGTATAGAGAACACGTAGCGACTCCGAAGATCAGCCCCAATGAACATGTCAGTGTTGACTTTACAAGAATATGAATTCGAAAAGCAGTTCAACGAGAATGAAGCCATCCAATGGATGCAGGAAAACTGGTACGTGATGCTTTCGCCTGATACTGTTCCCGGGAGCCCTGCGCGTCTTCCCGGAGTGCCTTAATGTCGGTATTCCCTGCCTGGGCGTGAATGGAGCGATGAATCGCGGGCAGCCAGCCGATCGCTGAGTTCTCCGGTCTCCCGGGTGCAGGAGACGCTGGGGGTGCACGAAGCGCGCGGTCTGTGGGTGCCCCTGTGTGAACCGCGGCCACACAGGCATCTTTTATATAGATTATATAACACAGAACATATATGTGTGCATAGAGTGATGTCTGCGCGACAGGGAAGGCGGGAGAGATGCCACAGTCCAGATCGCCTACCTGTGCTACCTCCCCCCACCCCCCCGGTTTTCATCTAGATTTGGGTTTTCTCGCTTGGCCTCCCGCAACGGGAGTGTGAAAGGCAGTGGAGGGAGGACCTTGTCTCTTGTTCCCTTTAACCCTCTCCCACCCGCCGCCCTTGGCCCTGGTCCTCGCTGTCTCCCCATCCCTTGTGTCCTTCCTTTCTCCTTGCAGCGCTCCTACTTCACTGTTCTCCTCTGTCTGCTGCTCTTCAGCCGGATGCCCCCTTTCTAGTACCCCTTTCCCCACGCGGATCCCTTTCCGGTTTCATAGAGAGACCGGGTGGGAGGGAGGGGAGGAGGGGACAATGAAAACAGTAATAAATGAATGAACCCGAGCGAGTGGAGCCACGCCATTATTAAGTTTCTGTTTTACGGAAACGCCTTTTGGACACACTCACTTCTAATTCTGTGCGTAGCTGCTGATTGGAGTTCAGGCACACAGATTAAAAGCCCCATCGGTCTGCAGAGTCCTTAGGGGCTCTTCCCTAGAAAACTAATAATCAGGGAAAACACCTTTCTTGTTTACTGTAGTCCCTTCGCCAGAGCTTTTGAAAAATCCCTGTGTGGGAGGCGATCCAGTGTCACCTTGCAATATTTAACGGAGGAGGGTGTGCTCATCTAGCTTCTTGTAGACAGGGTTGTGGCAGAGGTATTCCCCTCCTCCCCTTAACTTCGGGTCTGGCGATCTGTAAAGTGCAAGCCCAACGCACCCCGGAGCTAGGCAAGGGGCCGGCAGCCCGGGGGATCGCTTGACTGGGGAGGGTCGGGCCGCAGGGTCTCGGGTGCCGGGGGATTCCGCCCGCCGCGGGCGCGAGCGCGCGTGCCCCGCGCCCTCCCGCCTGCCCTCTTCAATGGGAAACTAGAAACGCCGGCGCGCCTGGGGCCGGGTCGGGTTGATGCCGTAGGAGCCGGTTCCAGGGGGCCGCAGCTGCGAAAAGGGGGTTTCAACTTCCTGCCCTCCAGCCCCCTGGAGTCGCCCGCCAGTGTTGGGAGGCCCGGCCGCCGCTCCCTTCTCCTCCCGCCCAGCCGAAGCGCGCCCGCTCCCAGCTTCCCGAGGGCTGGTCCGGGCCCCAATGGCCATTTGCGGCGGCTGCCGGGCGGAGCCCGCCCCCTGGGCCGCGCGCACCGGCGGGGCAGGCCTGCTTGGGGTGAGCTGCGGCGTGGCTGGTGGCGGCGGTGCGCCAGGGGCCCAAGGGCCGCGTCTGGCCCGAGCCGGAGCCTAAGAGGCGGGGACGCGGGCCGCTCGGAAGGACTGGAAGTGCGGCAGCCACATGGGCACGGGGCTGGTGCCCTCCTGGGCCGCTGAGGCCAGGGGGTGCAGGGGTGGGTCCGGAAGGAGATTGGACACCGCAGTTCCAGCCTGCATATAGGCCTCAGCGTTTTGGGGCAACCGAGGCCCCTCGAGCCCCACCGCCCGGGGTCCTTCTCTGGATGCACTTCCTCCTCCCGCTTAGGGGGTGGCGCTGGAGGCGGGGAGGGGGCGGTGGCCCGAGCCGGCCGGCGCCGGAACCGCGCTGCTGGCTAGCCCCGGGCCCGGGTCTTTTGCGCAGCTGTTTGTCATATCCTCTAGCCGCCCTGTTCGGACCCACAGTCCTCCGGCATTAGCCTGTGTGCTCTGCATTTGCTTCTGTGCCGAATCTCTGACTTGCTGCGTCCTCTTGTAACCTGTTCTTCCGGAGTCCGCTTTCCCTCGCTTTGCCGGCTGACCCCATTCAATGTACGCCCGCCATTCCTAGCCCCACCGCAGTCGATACTGCCTCTTATTTACTTGTTGCTTTTTCTCTGAGGCCGCTTCCTAGGCCTGCTCCTGGTACCATTTCCCGCCTCTTCTTTCCATTCAGTCAGTATTGAGCCAGACAGGTCTTAGCCCTCGTGGGACCGAAAATGACAAAAATGTGCCAACGTATCTGCTCCTGTTAGGCTCTGACCACTGTTTCCTCCTAGTTCTTTAACTGTACTTTTTTTCTGGCAATATCCTTTACCGACTTTTATTTATATACATGGATATTAACTTACACACCATCAGCTATTCAGGGTACGGTTCTTGTCTTACCCTCCCCCCCCTCCTTGATTCTGCAAAGCACCTAGCAGAGTGCAAAGCACCTAGCAGAGTGCTTTGCATAAGGCACATTCTTGAGAAAATGTCCAGTGAGTTGAAATGGTGATTGGTGCCCATTTTATTGCCAGCACTAGTCTTTAATACCCGAAGGTTAACACGCTTGAACTTGCATACCGTGGCAGAGTCACATCTTGGGATTTTTCCCTTCCTGGCTTCTGCTCTCTGTTGATTTTATGTTCTTAGATTGCTTATTGCAGTCAGATAACCCTGCTGGCTGTTACCTCTTACTTGCAACTCTTCCTGACCCTAATTGTCTTACTTTCATGTTTTTTTAATCCCAGATTTTGTGCATTTCTCCTAATATCCCAGGGTGCCCAATTTTATAATTCTCCTCCCTCCCCAAAAACTGTACAGCCAAAAAGTCTTTAAACACTTTTTAAAATTTAATTTTATTAGCCGGGCGTGGTGGCTCGTGCCTGTAATCCCAGCCCTTTGGGAGGCTGAGGTGGGTGGATCACCTAATGACAGGGGTTCGAGACCAGCCAGGCCAATATGGTGAAACCCCATCTCTACTAAAAATACAAAAAATTAGCCAGGCCATGGTGGCTCACGCGTGTACTCCCAGCACTTTGGGAGGCCGAGGCGGGCGGATCACGAGGTCAGGAGATCGACACCATCCTGGCTAACATGGTGAAATCGCATCTCTACTAAAAAATACAAAAAAATTAGCCGGGCATGGTGACAGGGGCTTGTAGTCCCAGCTAGTCTGGAGGCTGAGGCAGGAAAATGATGTGAATCTGGGAGGTGGAGTTTACAGTGAGCTGAGATCGCGCCACTGCACTCCAGCCTGGGCTACAGGGCGAAACTCCATCTCCAAAAAAAAAAAAATTAAGCGGGCGTGGTGGCTGGTGCCTGTAATCCCAGCTACTCGGGAGGTTGAGGCAGGAGAATTGCTTGAACCCGGGAGGTTCAAATTGAAACTCATTTATAGTTTTAGTTTTTATTTTTAATAAAATCCAGCTAATGCAGGACAAAAAGTGTCGAACCAGATTTTCTTTTCATTCCCTTTTTAACAGGAGAAGGGAACTTTATAACCAAGGCTTAGACCCTCTTGAGGAGAGAGGAACTTGAGGAAACCACAAAATCTTACCTTTTTCAGACTCATTAACTTAAAATGGTTTGAAATAGTTTCTGGAGGAAAAACATGATATAGTGAAGCTTCTACTTTGTCTTTTGAGAATCTGTGGTTGTCCTTACAAATCTCTTCTTAGTATCAAGCAAAACTTGTTAATTTAGAGAATTAAAACATCTCCCTCAAAAGTGAGCTACATTGGCTTTTGAAGAATTGTGAGAAGGGCCAGGAGTAGTGTTTTGCCAGTATGCTGTCTTTGCTAACTAGCATCATTTAAGAGGACCTAAAATAAGAATACTTTGTTAAACATACCCTATAATCCATACTTACTAATCATAGCACAAATTAATGGAAACATACCCTATAATCCATACTTACTAACCATAGCACATATTAATGGAATGGGGGCCCACTTTCAGAGTAGCATTTGTGTAAACACTAAAGGGTTCAACTGAGGCTAGTTTTCAAGTTTATTGCTGCTTTAATGAATGATTAACCTCATACTCATTGGCCTAGCCATGAAAGTAAATACTGCAGACTTTTTTACTTTGCTAGCAAATAGTTTCATATATAATAGGTTAGAATAGCAATTGAAATGCAAAGTAATAAGTATATTCCCTTGTAGAATCATTCTGGGCCTCATCTTGAAACTACATGTCCAGTGAAAAATATCCTGTCTGGTTATATTACCTGGTCAATCAGAGTTTATTACCTGAGGTACAGGAAAATGCCTGCTCATAGGTCCAAAAAGGAGTTTTGAATTCTAATTTTACACTGAAAAGTCCTTGCGATTTTACAACATTTAAATAGAGACATTTTGCTCTTTTATGAGATGTCTGGCCTTTACCTGTTTTTCTCACTAAGAGCTGACTTAAGTTAGAAGTGCTGCTAGCCAGGGAGCAAAATCACCTGGTGATTGGTAAGGCGACATAAAATTCATTGAGTGAGAAGGGAAGCTGGGCTCTCTCTGCCTTCTGTTTCAGCAGCCTGCCAGGTTTGTGCTAACAGCAGTGGATGCTAGTTGCTCCAGTTGTAATTGTCTAGCCAATGATGATTATCTTCTGATGTCGGCTGACACGGTGCTCACCAATAGGAAAGCAGGAGGCCTGTGCTGACTGCTGTAACATTATGTATGTGAGGTGACGTCTTCAAAGGGCTTGCCTAGAACCTCATGAAACCCTCCCCCTCTCCTGGCATTCTCCACACATCCAGCCTTTCAAAGCCTTGTATATTTTTCTGACTTTTCTCCCTACTCACTCCCTTGGTGGTGTAAAAGGGTTTACTTGTTTTAACATTTTGTATTCTGTATTATAGAGTCTATAAGATAGTGTAGGAATTTTAAGAATTAAATGCTGTTCAGCTGAGGAAACCGTTTTATTCACAAATTTATTTTTACCAAAGGAAAAAAATGGAGTGAAACTTCTATTTTATTTTATTTTATTTTATTTTATTTTATTTTTGAGACAGGGTCTCACTCTGTTGCCCAGGCTGGAGTGCTGTGGTGCAGTCTCGGTTCACTGCAACCTCTGCCTCCGGGTTCAAGTGATTCTCATGTCTCAGCCTCCCAAGCAGCTGGGATTACAGTTGCCTGCCACGACACCAAGCTAATTTTTGTATTTTTAGTAGAGATGGGAATTCACCATGTTGGTCAGGCTGGTCTCAACCTCCTGACCTCAAGTGATCTGCCCACCGCGGCCTCCGAAAGCACTGAGATTACAGGCATGAGCCACCACAACCGGCCATGAAACATTTTAAAAGGAATTGTACATCTGTATCTTTTTTGTAGGTGAAGTTTGGATATTACCACGATGTACAATTTCGCGATTAAAGAACATAAAAAGCACTAAAAACCTGTGTTAGCATTTAACTCAAATATAGCAGCATAAAAAATATAGCAACATCATGTTAATGAAACTGTTCAAATGCAGACATAGTATTTGGCTGGTTTTCCTTTAGTCAGGATTGCTTTGAATTGCTTCCTGAAGTCTTCCTTGCAACCTTCTACATGCATTTGTAAGAAAAATGGCTGGAAGACAGTGCATCTGTGACCATGGAACAGAGTAGGCCAGAGTTTCATTTCATCATTAACATTGTAGCAACAAATTTGGTCAGCTCTGTAGGAATGTAATGTGTCTATATTGTACCCATGTCACTTGCTGTTTATTTTGAGGTATCACAGTTCATATTGATTTAAGATTAAAAATTGTGTGAGGATCATAAAATGACATTCAATAATTTTTAGAAAGCACTGGGATGTAGGCATATGTACTAGGTTAAGAGTGAGAAGAATGAGAAAATATATAGAGAAAAAACGTGATCTCTGTGGGGTCCTAGAAAATAAAGTTGTGCTGGAGCTTTGATCTGAACTTCCATGTATCTTTTAATAAATTATAAATATTCATGCAATTCTTGTTTAGGATTCCAAAGGATGAAAGCCAGCTTAATGCAAAATATTTTATGATTACATTATCCATCTGTGTATTTGTACTAGTTATAATTAGTGGTTAAAATTTTTACGTGAAGTCTTTTTCACATTAGAAGTAAAATTTTGTGATCTTCAGAGGATTGCCTGTTGCCTTTTTGTTTGAGGATGATTCTAAATGTGTCAAAGTGTATAACATTGGACCTTAATGAAACTTTTCAAATGCAGACATAGTATTTGACTGTTGTTTTTCCTTTAGTGAGGATTGCTTTAAATTGCTTTGTGAAATCTTCCTTGTAACCTTCTGCATGCATTTGTAAGAAAAATGGCTGGAAACTTCAAAGTCAACTTATTCCATATCTAAGAGTTGCCTTATATACTTTCTTGAAAGCAGAATCTTTCTTTTTCTTTTTTTCTTTTTTTTTTTTTGAGACGGAGTTTCGCCCTTGTTGCCCAGGCTGGAGTGCAATTGTTCCATCTCAGCTTACTGCAACCTCTGCCTCCCAGGTTCAAGTGATTCTCCTACCTCAACCTCCTTAGTAGCTGGGTTTACAGGCATGCGCCACTACGCCTGGCCAATTTGTTTTTGTATTTAGTAGAAACGGGTTTTCACCATGTTAGTCAGGCTGGTCTCGAACTCCTGATCTCAGGTGATCCACCTACCTCGGCCTCCCAAAGTGCTGAGATTACAGGTGTGAGCCACCGTTCCCGACCAGAAGAATCTCTCAACTTAGATAGTGGAAGAGTTATGAGGGGGATGGAGGCTTTGAAATACTTAGGGTGATATATAATAACCATTTAATCAGGTTTCTTTTTTTTTTTTTTTTTTTTTTTGAGCCTGGTCTTGGCTCACTGCCACCTCTGCTTCCCGGGTTCAAGCATCAGCCTCCTGAGTAGCTGGGATTACAGGCGCCCAGCCCCCCATCTAATCAGTCTTTAGACAACAAAGTAAAATGAGTGTGGCACCATTCTGGCAATTCAGGAATTTATCTTTGCTTAAGCAATCTGAAATATTTCAGGTCCAAGTATTTTATTTTCTGAAATAAGTTAACCCAATATTGTCTTAATGATTAACTTAATTTTTCACATATGGACACAGGTGAGCCAAACTGTCCTTTATTAACAGGAACCAGACATCATTCCACAAAATTTGCCTCAGCCCTCCCTTTACTCTTTATGTAGCTCACATCCACCCACTCCCATTTACTTTTCATTTGTCTTTTTCGGGAGAGTTTAGGGAAAATTACGTGTACCACATATGTCATTTCTGTTGATAATACTAGGTAATCTGAGTGAAACTATAATTTGGCTTTATTGTAACGTTAAAACTCATAACTTCATTCCTTTATCCAGATTCTGATTGTATGTGTATTCAGGCAGGTACAAATGTTGGCATAGTTATTCAGGTTTCCGAGAACTTTAACAAAACCCAGCATCTCTAATTATATTTACCCTCCAATAATTTATTTTGGAGATACATGAGTCCTTTTTAAAAAAGTATTGTATGGGTCGGGCATGGTGGCTCACACCTATAATCCCAGCACTTTGGGAGGCCGAGGCAGGCAGATCACTTGAGGTCAGGAGTTAGAGACTAGCCTGGTCAACACAGCGAAACCCTGTCTCTACAAAAAATACAAAAATTAGCCGGGCATGGTGATGGGCGCCTATAGTCCCAGCTACTCTGGATGCTGAGACACAAGAATGGCATAACCCGGAGGCAGAGGTTGCAGTGAGCTGAGATTATGCCACTGCACTACAGCCTGGGCAACAGAGTGAAACTGTGTCTCAGAAAAAAAAAAACAACAACAAAAGTTAAAAAAAAAAATAGTGGCCGGGCATGGTGGCTTATACTTGTAATCCCAGCACTTTGGGAGGCCGAGGTGGGTGGATCACTTGAGGTCAGGAGTTCGAGACCAGCCTGGCCAAAATGGTGAAACCCCATTTCTACTAAAATTACAAAAATTAGCCAGGCGTGGTGGTGGGCATCTGTAATCCCAGCTACTCCAGAGGCTGAGGCAGGATAATCACTTGAACCTGGGAGGCAGAGGTTCCAGTGAGCCAAGATTGCGCCATTGCACTCCAGCCTGGACGATAGAGTGAGACTCCATCTCAAAACAAAACAAAACAAAACAAAGTATTGTCCAAGAGTAAAGAATATGAATTTGTAATTTTAAGTTGGTTGTGCAAGAGTTATCCCAAAGCTTGGGACCATGTCAGTCATCTAAGTTCAAGCCTAGACATTTATCATGATTCCTTTACATATTGAGTGTTCACGACTTTTAGTTTTAAGGTTCCTATTATTAGGAAACGCTTTGCTGAGTTAGTCGCCCACTGTGAACTTAGTGAGATTTAACTTTAAGCCTTTAATTTGTACAAAAAAAAAGTATGGGAGAAGAAAGATTTACACTTACCTTTGCTGAGATAAGATAAATTTGCTGAGATAAATTAGACATGCTGATTAGAAGTAGTTTTGCTAGAAAATCACTCTTAGTTTTGTAATACTTTTATTTACAGGGATTCATATTTCAGGTTTTTTTTCTGCTAAAATTTTATAGAAGAGTTCCTAGTTATGATATAAGGAAAGTTTTATTGATAAAATATATTTTGGGGAGGGAGATCTACGTCCTCAAAACACATATCAGGTTTATAATCTTATTTTAAGTGAAACAAGTATAACTCCATTTTCTTCTTCTCTCTCTCTCTCGCTCTTTTTTTTTTTTTTTGAGACGGAGTCTTGCTGTGTCTCCCAGTCTGAGTGCAGTGGCATGATCTCGGCTGTCAGCTCACTGCAACCCCCACCTCCCGGGTTCAAGCGATTCTCCTGCCTCAGCCTCCCGAGTAGCTGGGATTACAGGCACCTGCTGCCACATGTGCATAATTTTTGTATTTTTAGTAGAGACAGGGTTTCACCATGTTGGCCAGGCTGGTCTTGAACTCCTGGCCTCGAGTGATCTGCCCACCTCGGCCTCCCAAAGTGCTGGGATTGCAGGTATGAGCCAGTGAATCTAGCCTCTCTCTCTCTTTTTTAAATAGAGACAGGGTCTTGCTTGTCACCCGGGCTGGAGTGCAGTGGCACAATCATACTGCACTGTAATCTCAAACTCCACTTCTGGGTCCAAGCGATCTTCTTGCCTCAGCCTCCCAAGTAGCTGGGATTACAGGCACGCATCATCTCGTCTGACTAATTTTTTTATTGTATTGTAGAGATGGGGGTCTTGCTATGTTGCCCAGGCTGGTTTTGAACTGTTGGCCTCAAGTGGTCCTCCCAGCTCAGCCTCCCAAAGTGCTAGGATTACAGGTGTAAACCACCACACCTAGATAGCAGGGTAGATTTTCTTCATTCTGGAGCAATGATACTAACAGTTAATACATGGTTACCTGATTGCAGGCATTCTTTTACAATGTTTTGCATACTTTTTTTTTTTTTTTTTGGAGATGGAGCTTGTTGCCCAGGCTGGAGTGCAATGGCTCACCGCAACCTCTGCCTCCCAGGTTCAAGCAATTCTCCTGCCTCAGCCTCCCAAGTAGCTGGGATTACAGGCATGCGCCACCACGCCTGGCTAATTTTTTTGGTATTTTTAGTAGAGACGGGATTTCTTCCATGTTGGTCAGGCTGGTCTCGATCTCCTGATCTCAGGTGATCCACCCATCCTGGCCTCCCAAAGTGCTGGGATTATAGGCATGAGCCACCGTGCCCAGCCAATGTTTATGTACTTTAACTGTTAAACCCTTGCAGCCACCCTTTATTATCTTTTGCACAATGGGCAACTCAGGAAAGGGAGTTGGGATTTGCATGTAGGAATCAGAAAAGGAAAACTGGGTTCCAGACTTGAATAAGGCTTGGATGGGTGGTGTGACGATGAGGGGTGTGTCACAAGGCCCCAATCATCCTCTTATTTGAATATTAATACAATATTCAATCAGAAAAACAATGCACTTGAAAACTTGCCTACACTGAAAACATGTCAGGTGTCTATAGTTTTAGTCAATGATCTCACAAATGTGTCTTTTGTTAATAATTTTCACTAGGTGGATCCTGAATACTTAAGGCCAGAATAACTGCAGAAAACCCCCATTAGCTTCACTGGCTATGACATTAAACTGAGAATTATTATTTTCTGAAGATCATTTGTTCAGTATCTATCAACACTTTTTATAATTGCAGAAAGCCATGACACCTTTAATGATGCTTCTGTCATAAACTATGTCACAGTTCATGTAAAACAAACCGTGGCACACAGATCTGGAACAGCTTTATAAAGCTTTGGCCTATAAAATATTTTCTGTCTGCTCTGTGATATTAACTTGTTGCACTCAGCTTGGTTCTAGACCCTAGGAATTTGTGTTTCCACCTGATCTGCAGCCAGACTTTCCTCCCGGCAGGTTTTAGTGTAGCCACTTGTAAATAGCCACCCACTGTTGACAGTAAAATAAAAATGTGTGGGTTGGGGATATCCCTATTCTTGGAGGTCAGCTCCTACAATGTGACGAATCACAGAATACCTTTTGTCTCATTTTATTAGCTTTAAATTCTTTTCCTGATTCTAAGATAAGAAATAGTTATAGGAAAAGAAATGAAATGAAAACATTAAGAAGTATAAAGATGACAGAAAGAAAACACCTTTAATTCTTTTCCAGAGGCAGCCAGTGTTACTTTGCCCCATTTCCTTCAGCCTTGTTCAGGTCTTTTAGTATGCCTTAGATCATTCAGTACCTAAACTGTGACAACCCGAGTTCCCTATTATGTGCCACGGACTGCACTGAACAGATTTACATACTATCACATTACATCTTTTTTTTTTTTTTTTTTTTTTTTGAGATGGAGTTTCGCTCTTGTTGCCCTGCACCCAGGCTAGAGTGCAGTGGCATGATCTTGGCTCACTGCAACCTCTGCCTCTGGGGTTCAAGCCATTCTCCTGCCTCAGCCTCCTGAGTAACTGGGATTACAGGCGCCTGCCACCACGCCCAGCTAAGTTTTGTATTTTTTGTAAAGACCGGGTTTCGCCATGTTGGCCAGGCTGGTCTTGAACTCCTGACCTTAGGTGATCTACCCCCCTCAGCTTCCCAAAGTGCTGGGATTACAGGTGTGAGCCACCGCGCTTGGCACACCTTTTATACTTTTTTAATGTCATTAAAGCCTTTCCATAAGTATAATTTTCAGTGGCTACTTAATTTTTTTTTCTTTTTTGGTTTGTCACCCAGGCTTGAGTGCAGTAGCTATTTACAGGTGCAGTGGCTCACATGGCTCATAGCAGCCTCTAAGTTCCCCTGGGCTCAAGTGATCCTCCTGCCTCAGCCTCTCAAGTAGCCTAGACTTCCGGCAAGTGCCATTGTGCCCAGCAAGGCTACTTTATATTTTATCATTTGGGCTTAAATTAGTTTAGGTAACTTTTCTCTTAATGCTGAACCTGTTAAGTTTCTAATTATTTGTTATTACAAATAATCCTTTGATGAACATCTTTGTATATTAATCTTCCCACATATCTGATGATTTCCTTTGCGTAAATATAAATTATAGGGTCCAAAGGGCAAATACCACTATTAAGGCTTATGGCATACAAGATAGGCTGATGCCTTGAAAAGTTGAATTACTTTATATATGGCAGGGAAAGAGGATATTTATACCCTTCTTAGCATTAAAAATGATTACATTTTAAAATTTGATAAGTTGATATGGAAAAGGTGAAATCCCATTATTTTAATTTATATTTACTTGATTTCTAGAGAGATTCACAAATTTTCCTTGTGTTTGTTTTTTATTTGCTCTTGCAAATTATCTGCACTTATCTTTTTCGTTTTTTTTTTTTTTCCGAGACAGAGTCTCACTCTGTCACCCAGGCTGGAGTGCAGTGGTGCCATCTCAGCTTACTGCAACTTCCGCCTCCTGGGTTCAAGTGATTCTCCTGCCTCAGCCTCCCTATTAGTTGGGACTACAGGTGCGTGCCACCATGCCTGGCCAATTTTTTGTATTTTTAGTAGAGACGGGGTTTCACTGGTCTCGAACTCCTGATCTCAGGTGATCCGCCTGCCTCGGCCTCCCAAGCAATTTGTTTTTTTCTTTTTTTTTTTTTCATTTTGCTGAGGTCTAACTTGAGAAGCCTTCATTTGTCAGAGCAGTTAGGTTATATGCTTTTTCTCTGCTTACTGTTTGCTACATAGTAACTCTTGTGAAGAGGTAGAAACTTTATGCCCAGTCAAAAATGGCTCCAGAAAGGGGTGAAACAATTGATACTATGTAAGTTAAGGGATGATTAAGAGGTCAAAGGACCTCTTAATTGTGGTGCTTAATCAGAAGAAATTTGTTTTATGGAGTTTTCCATAGGAAAATGAGTGATTTTCAGACTCTTTTACTCATATGCCTCTAAAAGAAGTTTAAAAAACTATGCACTGCTTCACACAATTTAAAATTTTCATCGTAAACTGAAATCAGTTAAAATCGTAACAGAAGTAGAATAAATATAAAATGAGTGAAGATAAGGATTGGCTAATTATAATAACTATTATGTGACATCATAAGATAGGTTTACCTACTTTATTGAATAATACATAATGAATTTGAAATCACGGAACATTGACATCCATGGTTTTATTCAATTGATAGTTGTTTTTTTTTTGGAAATGTTCCATATATATGTGTATATATATGTATATATGTATATTTGTATATATGTATATACGTGTATATATACGTGTGTGTGTATATATATCTATATAGATATATATAGTTTCTTGAGACAGAGTCTCGTTCTGTTGCCTAGGCTGGAGTGTAGTGGTGTAATCTCGACTCACTGCAACTTCCACCTCCTGGGTTCAAGTGATTCTCCCGCCTTAGCCTCCTGAGTAGCTGGGCTTACAGGCATGTGCCACTGTGCCTGACTCATTTTTGTATTTTTAGTAGAGACGGGGTTTTACCATGGTGGCCAGGGTGGTCTCGAACTCCTGACCTTAAGTGACCTCTGCCTCCTAAAGTGCTGGGATTAGAGGCCAGAGCCATTGCACCTGAACCCATTCCACTTATATTTAAAAGAATCACAGGCACTAACCCATATTGCTTGTTCTGAATCAGAAACATTCCAACATTCAGAATGTAGAGAGTCTGGTCAGCAGGGGAAAAAAGCATATCACGTTGCCTCTCAGCATTGTTTATTTTTACGTTGTGTGGGGGCCAGTAGGTGAGAGATGGGTAGGCTATCAGATGTCTCAAAATAAGTTTTCTTGACTGTAGAGAAGGTTATAGATGATAGCATTTTTGTGTTGGTTGGTGGTCAGCAGGAATAGTTACATACTTGTTAAATCACTTTCTTTATTTTTTTTTGTTTTTGTTTTGTTTCAAGAGGGAGTCTCGCTCTGTTGCCCAGGCTGTAGACCAGTGGCACAATTTAGGCCCATTGCAACCTCTGCTTCCTGGGTTCAAGTGATTTTTCTGCCTCAGCCTCCTGAGTAGCTGGGACTACAGGCGCCTGCCACCACGCCTGGCTAATTTTTCTATTTTTAGTAGAGACAGGGTTTAACTATATTGGCCAGGCTGGTCTCGAACTCCTGACCTCGTGATCTGCCCACCTTGGCCTCCCAAAGTGCTGGGATTACAGGTGTGAGCCACCACGCCCAGCCCTAAATAAATCACTTTCTTGTTCTTCTCTTGGTTATCCAAGACCTCAGGACTTCTCAGGAAGCCCCTTTCAGTCCATTACACATGGAGTGACTGATTGAAGGTATTTCTACATACTCACCTGAAAGTTCTTTCATTAAAGGTTCTTCTACATATTGACCTGAAAGATAGGTTCCTCCATCAGTTCTCCTGTCATCCTAACTGTGACTCTTAGCTGTCTTTTATTTCCCTTTCTGAATGGCTGTCTTAATACTTCTTGTTTATATTATGTTCTCTCTAGGCTTTCTTTTCTAAGCCATTTCTCAAATTTTATTTGCAGTCCACTGGTAATCCACCTAGCTATTTAAGAAAAATAAAGTATTAACCCTCTTTTGGTTTGAACAATTAAGTATTACCTACTAGAAACCTCTAAGAGATTTATTAAAACTTGCTAAAATTTGGCACTTAGTACATTCAACACAGCAAGTCTGTACTAGAGACTTGCTCTTGAGTGGGGTTCTAATTACATATTCTGCTAAAAAGGCTGCCACTCATTGCTTTGGAACATTGCAAAGCTCCTACTGTACATACATGACATTCTAGAAAATTTAAGGATATTGTTATCAGTGAATACAGGGTTGCCTTGAGTTGTATTTGGTTTTGAATTACTGGTCTTGCATTCATATTAACAAAAATACTTTTTTGAACCTGTATTTTGTGATTGCTGATATTGTGTGTGATTGTACTACTTTGGTTAGTACTTGGTTCTTTGCCAGCTCTTTGTAGTTACTAAATCCTTTTTCCACTGTCAAGAGAAAAGTATGGGGTAAGAAAAAGAGTTAGAAGCTTGCTCCATGCCCATGATCCTTACCCAGGTATTGAATCAGACTCACATAGAGAGTTTGTTTTTCCCCAGTACGCACATGCACAGGCTTATCTCAGGGATTCAGATTTAGCAGATCTGTAGAGGGGTCCAGGGAAGTGTTACAGTGAAAAATCTTCCCACTTGCCGTAGGGAGAAGCCCTGCTCTATATGACACTGATTCCATCTCTCATTCTTGGGGTTTGTCTTCTCAAACCATCGATTTTACAGACTGAACTCTTCCTTAGCTAATCTGCTCTACCTGCTTTGTCATCTACGTGGGACCAGTACATAGCTCCGCACAAAAGTACTCATCTCCCTCTTCTCCTACCTGTAATTTACAACCAATTCTTGTGTGAGTTGACTGTCAGTTCCCTTCTTCTCATTCATTATGCTTGCCATTGACTTCCTTCAGCTCCCCAGGACTACTTTTAGTCTCTTAGATTCCTACCTCCCATTGTCTTTCTGAGTCACTAATCTGATCTTGTCATCACAGTGGTTAAAAACCTTCAGTGCTTTCCCATTGTTTTAAGGTCATTCAAAATCTGGCACCAAATTTCCTTCTTAATGTTACCTCTAGAAGCAGCCCTTGTCCAGTGCCTACTTAGTTGAAATTTGAATTCCAAAGCCTTCTTCTCTCCACCCATCTATATCTATTGCTCTTTTTTTGTGGTTCACTGGCACTTGGTTTATAAATAGATAAATATTTTCTCCAGTCAGTGCTTACCACAGAATTTGGCGTATTCAGTGTTTGAATAGTTGAATGCAGGCATGCCTGGACACACAAGGCTGTTCATTAACTTTTAAATGTATCTGATTGTATTATCAGGCACTTCTTTGCATTTCCTTAAGTGAATCATGGGAGATTGTCCAGTGCCTTAAAAATATTTTACTCTCTTCATCTAATCTCATTTTTAAGAGGGAAACATAGGCATTTAACATGACTACTTCTTAGTGAATCCATGCTAACTGTTGGGGATTATTAGTCCTTTTCTAGGTACTCAAACTACTCGAATCAGAGAGAGATGACTTTTTTTATTTTTTATTTTTATTTATTTATTTATTTTTTTGAGACAGAGTCTCGCTCTGTCACCCAGACTGGAGTGTAGTGGCGCGGTCTCGGCTCACTGCAACCTCTGACTCCCAGGTTCAAGCAATTCTCCTGCCTCAGCCTCCCGAGTATCTGGGATTACAGGCATGTGCCACCATGCCCGGCTAATTGTTTTGTATTTTTAGTAGAGACGGGGTTTCACCATATTGGCCAGGCTGGTCTTGAACTCCTGACCTTGTGATCCACCCGCCTTGACCTCCCAATGTGCTGGGATTACAGGTGTGAGCCACCGCGCCCAGCCCAATGATTTTTTTATCCCTCTCCTCTCCTCGGTGTCACTCTCTTGCCCAGGCTGGAGTACACTGGTGCAATCTCAGCTCACTGCAACCTCTGCCTCCCAGTCTAAAGTAATCCTCCCACTTCAGCCTTCCAAGTAGCTGGGACCACAGGCATGCGCCACCACGCATGGCTAATTTTTGTATTTTTTGTAGAGATGGGGTTTCCCCACGTTGTCCAGGCTGGTCTCCTGAGCTCAAAGCAATCCAGATTGCTGGGATTACAGGTGTGAGCCACCGTGCCTGGCCGAGATGACTTTTTTAAAAAAAGACTTCTCTAAAGTAGAAGGAAGGGTGGAATTGTATGCACAAGAAAAAAACCTGGAAGAAAAACATGCTAAAGAGGTAAAAAAAATTAGATCTGTAAAGGTGGTAAAATGATGGTTATTACTCTTTGTTGATGAAAAGAGCCAAACACTGTAAAATATTTGAAGAGATTTATTCTGAGCCAAATATGAGTGACCATGGCCTGAGGTATAGCCTCAAGAGGTCCTGAGAACATGTGTACAAGGTGGTTGGTTTATAGCTTAGTTTTATACATTTTAGAGAGACATAAGACATCAGTCAGTACATGTGAGGTATGTACATTGGTTCTGTCCAGAAAAGCAGGACAACTTGAATTAGGGAGGGAGTGTTGCTTACAGCTGGATTCAAAGATATTCTGATTGGCAGTTTGTTAAAATAGTTAAATTATTATCTACAAGCTAGGAATCAGTAGAAGAGAGTGTCTGGGTTCAGATAAGGGGTTGTGGTTCTACATAAGGTTCTTATGTAGGTAAAGTCTCATACCTGACTGCCCTTAGTAGCAAAGAAACATATTTTGGGTGTTTTTTGTTTGTTTTTTAAATGAAGTCATCAAGAAGCCTTTGGGTAAAATATTTTGATTTCCTTCTTTATCTGTCATGTGATGTTATGCCAGATTCAGGTTTGGAGAGATTTTATGATTTGTAGGGTGTGACTCCCCAGACCCTTCAGATAGGAATTTGGGCAAGAGAGAAAAAAGGTCAGAGTTTACTCCTTATCCTTCTGCTGTTCCAGTTTTCTTTCAAAGGTCAGAGTTTACTCCTTATGCTCCTGCTGTTCCAGTTTTTTTTTCGAGACGGAGTTTTGTTCTTGTTGCCCAGGCTGGAGTGCAATGGCATGATCTCAGCTCATCGCAACCTCTGCCTCCCGGGTTCAAGCGATTCTCCTGCCTGAGCCTCCCGAGTAGTTGGGATTACAGGCATGTGCCACCACGCCTGGCTAATTTTGTATTTTTAGTAAAGACAGTGTTTCTCCATGTTGGTCAGGCTAGTCCCAAACTCCCGAGTTCAGGTGATTTACCCACCTTGACTTCCCAAAGTTCTGGGATTACAGGCGTTCGTCACTGCGTCTGGCCCCTGTTCCAGTTTTCTTTTCCTTTTCCTTTTTTTTTTTTTTTTTTTTTTGAGACAGAGTTTTGCTCTTGTTGCCCAGGCTGGAGTACAGTGGTGTGATCTCGGCTCACCACAACCTCCGCCTCCCAGGTTCAAGTGATTCTCCTGCCTCAGCCTCCCGAGTAGCTGGGATTACAGGCATGGGCCACCACGCCTGGCTAATTTTGTATTTTTAGTAGAGGTGGGGTTTCTCCATGTTGGTCAGGCTGGTCTCGAACTCTCGACCTCAGGTGATCCACCCACCTCAGCCTCCCAAAGTGCTGGGATTATAGGCGTGAGCCACTGCGCCCGGCCTCCCTGTTCCAGTTTTCTGTAATCTGTTCATATTATATTCTGGGTATATGTGGGTGGTGTGATTATCCATGTGGTCTTATTTTCACATTCTTTGCATTAACTATAATGTACTTAATGTTTTAAGATAAGTTTCATTTTACAAAGATGTATGTACAATACCTGGTGTCAGGTACCAATATTAAAAAAAACTAATGCATTTAAAAATAAACATTAAAATAAGCCACACAATTAAACATAAAGACAGTTTGTGAGGACATTGAACTGCACATTCTTACTCCAAATGAATATGCTTTCTTAGACTGAGGAAGAGATGGGCCATATTGTTGATGTCACAATAAACTTCTTTCTCTTTCTCCAATAATAAATTATATAATTTGATTTTTTAAATAGGAAAGGATCATATTTTGAAGGAGGATGATAAAAACATTAATTTAACTTTAGCATTACAACTTTTACATATGGGCCCAGGAATATATCTAATGGGAAAAAGGTTCCCCAGGGACAAAAGTCATCTAATCTAATAGAGACAAAAGGTTAAGCATAAACCTATCCCTAGAGTGAAAAAAAATGAATAGAATAATTGGCTCAGGGACCTTGTGGCACCTGGTAACAGATGCTGCACACATACCTGGAGTACATGGTTAACAAATATCTTCAGTAGTACTGCAGAATGCCTAGGAGATAGTGCCTAGTTTAGAGGAGCTAGAAAGATTTTGATACTCTCTGAAACGAAGTTTAGAAGGGGCCAGTCTGTCTAGTCCAGAGGCCAGGCTCTGCGGATCCAGAGAGCCTGGTATGTGTGATCTGATTGGGAGCAATGTGACAGGGCTTTCCACAGGACTGCTTTGTGAAGCAGATCATACATGGACTCTTGCTTCTCCTGGACTTCCTTTCTGAGAGAAGAAAGATGGAGAGGATTACCTTTCAGTACACAGAAGGTAGACGTTTTGTTTTGTTTTACATTTTATTTTATTTTCTCACCTCTCCCTCTTGTTTTCATTTTAGTTACCCTGTAGTTGATCAAGTTAACTAGAATCTAGGAAGGTGGCTTAGATCTAGGAAGACCTGGCTTTCCAACCCATTCTTTTTCTCTCCATTGTCTATGTCCCTAGAGGTTAAAGGAGAATGGTTCAAAATAATATGAAATGCAGTTTTAACTTTATTTATTTATTTATTTAGAAAGGGTCTCAATCTGGTCACCCAGGCTGGAGTATAGAGGCGCGATCTCGGCTTACTGTAGCCTCAACCTCCTGGGCTCAGGTGATTCTCCCACCTCAGCCTCCCGAGTATCTGGTATTACAGGTGCACACCACCACACTCAGCTAATTTTTTGTATCTTTAGTAGACATAGGGTTTCACTATGTTGCCCAGGCTGGTCCTGAACTCCTGGAGTCGAGCAATCCACCCACCTCAGCCTACCAGAGTGTTGGGATTACAGGTGTGAGCCACTGTGGCCGGCCTTAATTTAATTTTTTTTTGAAACGGGGTCTTACTTCGTCTCCCATGTTGGAGGATAGTGACACAATCATAGCTCACTGTAACCTTGCATGCCTAAGCTCAAGCAGTCCTCCCACCTCAGCCTCCCTGGTAGCTGGGACTACAGGCATGCACTACCACACCCAGCTAAATTCTTAAATTATTTGTAGAAACTGAGTCTTGCCATGGTGCCTGGGCTGGTCTTGAATTCCTGGTCTCAAGAAATCTTCCTGCCTTGGCTTCCCAAAGTGCTGGGATTACAGGTGTGAGCCACCACACGTGGCCTTGGAATATAGTTTAAAAAAATCTCTGTAAACAATTCTTTGCTATTTTTTGTTTCTATCCTTTATCTAAATTTAGACAAATTTTCATTCTTCAGTTATAGACCACTTAAATGATTATTTCTGGATATAGGAAAACAAAGCATAGGCCAGGTGTGGTGGCCATGCCTGTAATCCCAGCACTTTGGGAGGCTGAGGCCGTGAGGCCAGGAGAATAGCTTGATTCCAGGAGTTTGAGAGCAGCCTGGGCAACATGATGAGACCTTATCTTGCTTTATTAAAAAAATAAAAATAAAAAGAGAAAATAATAATTAGCCAGGTTTGATAGCTGCTTGTAGTCTCAACTATTTGGGAGGCTGAAGCAGGAGGATTGCTTGAGCCCAGGAGTTTGAGGCAGCACTTAACCATGATCGTACTACTCCACTCCAGCAGCCTGGGCAACAAAATGAGACCCTGTTCCTATAAATAAATACATACATACATAAGTAAATAAATAAAACTTTTGTAATGATTTGGCTTATTCTTTTTCAATCCAGCAAATGTTAATTCTAACCTTTAGTTCTACTGTTAGAGTGAGACGAGATTAACACATTATATCTGCTGTCTGGGCTTAGATTATGGGTGTTATTTCACATGGATAATTCAGGCAAACCCGAGATTTTTGGGTGGTGAACTTGCATTATATGGATACAATAAACACACTCACAATAGAAAACTATGTGGCATACACTAAAAGAAAAAACTCTACCGTGTTTTTGAGAATTAGAGCATGGATAAGTAATAGAAGGCTCGTCCTCAGAGACCTATGAGTTTGTCTTCTGATTAAACCTTTTATGGCTGATATTTCTCCCTGACAGAGCATTCAGTGTTCAGAGACTCCTTTTTCCCCAGCAATGCTGGAGGGATGAGGAATAGGGAGTGTGAAGCTGATGACACTGTGCTTGTTCCACCTTTTCATGATAGGGTACAGAAAATAACTAAAATGAGGTGCAAATGAGTGTCCTTCTTCAGGGTTAAATTTTACTCAGTGGAAATAATATAGGTTCTTTTATGTTTATAGATTATCATATCTAGATGTGCTATAATAGATTTAAACTATTATAGATATTATATCTATCTATACAATAGATATAATAGTTTTCCCTAGGTAGTTACAACATAACAGCTCCGTATGTCTTGTTTGTGTGCAATATCTAGGACATTTGGAATGAAGTAGTTTTCCAAAGCGTTATATAAATTAAGTTTTCATTGACCTTAGGCCAGACCATCAATAGTTTGCTAGTTGTCTTTAGTATTAGCCTAAATTGTATTTTTTATGTGAAAACGAAAAGAAATATTCCTGTTTTCTCTTTAGTTCATCTGGGTTTAATGATTTAATATTTTTGCCCTATTTTCTTTTCTTTCTTTCTTTCTTTTTTTTTTTTTTTTTTTTTTTTAATGAAATGGAGTTTCACTCTTGTTGCCCAAGCTGGAGTGCAGTGGCGTGACTTCGGCTCACTGCAACCTCCGCCTCCTGGTTTCAAGCAATTCTGCTGTCTCAGCCTCCTGAGTAGCTGAGATTACAGGCATGTGCCACCACATCTGGCTAAGTTTTTGTATTTTTAATAGAGACAGGGTTTCACAATGTTGGCCAGGCTGGAACTCCTGACCTCAGGTGATCCACCCACCTCAGCTAAATGCTGGGATTACAGGTGTGAGTCACTGTACCCGGCCTATTTTTGCCCTATTTCCTGAAGTTTACGTACATGTATTTTATTTGTTTGTCTTATCAATTAGATTGTATGTATCTGGAGGCCTAGAATTATGAAGGTATACATATAATCTTTTTTTTTTTTTTAAGATTTTACCTAACATAGAGAACTACTAGGATTCCTCCTGATAAATAAAAAATACATACTGTTGCAGAGACACTTGTAAAAGCATAAACTTCTATCCAGTTGTAGTTTTCTGCTTCTTGTGGATAGGCTTGGAGCAGGTAACTTTAATACATCAAGGAAAATTTAAGAAACACAAGGGAAAAGAAGAAAACAAATGCCACCCTGAGATATACACTGACATTTTGGTAAGTCTTTCAAAGCTTTTTATCCATCTTTATGTTTTTGTTCGTTTGTTTTAGGACAGAGTCTCTGTCACCCAGGCTGCTGCAGCCTCAGTCTTCTGGCTCAAGTGATTCTCCAGCCTCAAGCTCCCAAGTAGCTGAGACGACAGGCATGCACCACCACACCTGACTAATTTTTTGATTATTTGTAGAGGCGAGGTCTCACTAGGTTGTCCAGGTTGGTCTCGAGCTCCTGAGTTTAAGCAATCCTGACTTGGCCCCCCAAGTGCTGGGACTATAGGTGTGAGCCACCGTGCCTGGCCCATTTTCTTTTTTTCTTTTATTTTTTTTTTAAGACGGAGTCTCACTCTCTGTCACCCAGGCTGGAGTGCAGTGGCACAATCTTGGCTCCATCTCAGCTCACTGCAACCTCCACCTCCCCGGTTCAAGCGAGTCTTCTGCCTCAGCCTCCCAAGTGGTAGAGACTACAGGTGTGCACCACCACACCCGGCTAATTATTTTTTTTAGTACAGATGGGATTTCACCATATTGGACAGGCTAGTCTTGAACTCCTGACCTCACGATCCGCACACCTTGGCCTTCCCAGGTGCTGAAATTACAGTCATGAGTCACCGCGCACAGCTCATTTTCCTTTTAATAAAAACATTATCATAGTTTTCATACCATATTTTTCTGTAGCCTAACTTTTAAGAAATATATAGAATGGATATTTTTGCGTGTTGTTAAATACTTCCTGCACCAAACTGTAAATGAGAGAATTCTGTTTCTTTAATGTAATGTTCTAGCTGACACATGAAAAGCTTGAGGAGATGCATCTCACTCTTTTTAGATAGCACATTATTTTTTAATCATTTTTAGAAGACAGGGCAAAGAAAACTAGTAGCTTTAGAGGAACACAAAATATACTGAAAAACAGTATTAAAATTGTTTTAAGTTTGACCAGTCGAGTACAAAATACAGTAAGTTTCAGATTATTTTCTTCATGGATTATGTCATTTTGGGGTAATATTCATCAGTTTGGTGTGAAGAACATTTATGCCAATCAGGGAACTTTTAGGATGTTTTCAACTGCAAGTAACAGAACTTAATTAACTGTAGCCTAAAACATGAAGACTTTTAATTATTTCACATGACAATAACTTTGATTGGAAGCCTCAGTGGTTGTTTAGTGGTTTTAATAATGTTATCGATGATGTAGGTTCTATCTGAGTTTCCGTTTTGACATTCATAATGTGTCAGTAGTTTTTTCTTCATGGTCACGAGGTGGCTGCCACATCACCACGCTTCCCACACAAGCATCTCAAGCAGAAAGGAAGGAGCAGTGGCAAAGGAGCCTTTTATTTGCTTTCTTGTCAAGGCATAGCCTCCAAGCCAACTTGCACTCAGTAAGTTTGTAGAAGGATATGCTCCTATTTTATTATTATTATTCATTTATTTATTTTTTAAGAAACAGTGTTTCACTCTGTCAGCCAGGCTGGCGTGCAGTGGCATGATTACAGCTTACTGCAGTCTCGTATTCCTGGACTCAAATGATCCTCCCACCTCAGCCTCCCAAGTAGTTCGAACTACAGGACATGCCACCACACCTGACAAATTTTTACATTTTTTATAGAGATGGGGTCATGCTATGTTGCCCAGGTTGGTCTGGAACTCCTGTCCTCAAGAAATCCTCCAGCTTTAGCATCTCAGTCACTGGGATTATAAGCATGAGCCACCATGCCTAGATCTGCTCTTATTATTGCTATAACTTCATGTCGTCAGCCAGGCCTGGTGATGCGTCTCACTCTTGGACCATTCACTGACAGAGGATGGGGATTGCTTTCCTACACCAACCCTTAAATGACATAGAGGCCGGGCGTGGTGGCTCACACCTGTAATCCCACACTTCGGGAGGCCAAGGCAGGCAGACCACCTGAGGTTGGGAGTTGCAGACCACCTGAGGTCGGGAGTTCAAGACCAGCCTGACCAACAGGGAAAAGCCCTGTCTCTACTAAAAATACAAAATTAGCTGGGCGTGGTGGCACATGCCTGTAATCCCAGCTACTCGGGAGGCTGAGGCAGGAGAATCGCTTGAACCCGGGAGACAGAGGTTGCAGTGAACCGAGATTGTGCCATTACACTCCAGCCTGGGCAACGAGAGCGAAACTCCATCTCAAAAATAATGACAAAGAATGACAAAGAGACTGGTCGCCTTGAGCGGCTTAAACCAGTCTTGCACTTTGTCTCTCAAGGGCCAGGCACATTGCCCTCCACACAATATCAGGTAAAGTTTATCTGTTGGCAAAGGAGGGGGATTGGGTTGGCTATAAGGTATCTTTGACCATGCTAACACAAAAATGTATACTCTCAGAAGAAAGAAACAATTTCAGGTTGCAGTAAAAATCATCCTGGGACTTTTTACATGACCTTTATTTTTTGGAAAGGTCTTCTAAAAAAATAGAAACTTTGAGGCTAGGTGCAATGGCTCATGCCTGTAATCCCAGCTCTTTGGGAGGCCAAGGTGGGCAGATCACAAGGTCAGAAGTTTGAGACCAGCTTGCCAACATGGTGAAACCCCATCTCTGCTAAAAATACAAAAATTAGCCGGGCATGGTGGTGCACCCCTGTAGTCCCAACTACTTGAGAGGCTAAGGCAGGAGAATCACTTGAACCTGGCAGGCAGAGGTTGCAGTGAGCCAGGATCACGCCACTGCATTCCAGCCTGGGCAACAGAGTGAGGCTCTATCTCAATAAATAAATAAATAAATAAATAAGGTAGAAACATTGATTTATTCATGGTGTTGTTAAATGTAAACTATTGTGTAAATTACTCTTTAACCTCTGAAGATAAAACTCTAGATACTCACTTTCTTTTTCTTTTTTTTTTTCTTAACTCACCACTACGCCAGTGAGGAGAGCTCTAGATACAAACTTTCTAATGGAAGTGGAAGAATAATCATTTAAACAAACTACAAATGATTAAGAAAGAATAGTTTTACACATTATGTGACATGAGATCCTAAAACACGACCCCACATTGAGAAAGCACTGTGACCATTGATACTGGAATCTATCATTCATCCTGTTATTCAGCACATAATGAAGATCTCACCCTTCCTATGAAGGCATGACTTAGACTTTATTTGCTGTCATTGTCTCTGTTGGATCATATGATAGTAACATCATAAAGAGGGATGATAGATGTATTGTGACTCTAGGGCCAGACTGCCTGAGTTCTGATCCTTGTTCAGCTTTCTAACCTTGGAGAGGGTAAAAGTCTTCTATGAAGCATAGTTTAATAATAATAAACTAACCTGATAAGAGTTGTTACACTGATTAAATGAGTTAATATATGTTAAGCTTTCACTGATACTGTATATGTTTTAGTTAGGTTATCATTGATGTTACTTATGTATGTCAGTATTTAAAATTTTACACACTACATTTACATTATCTCATAGTCTCCTCACTTCAACCCTGTAAAATAGGATTTTTCATCTCCATTTTATAGGTGAGAACATTATATTTATGTCTTTTTTTTTTTTTTTTTTGAGACAGAGTCTCACTGGGCTACCTAGGCTGGAATACAGTAGTGCAATGTTGGCTCACTGCAACCTCTGCCTCTGGGGTCAAGCGATTCTCATGTCCCAGCCTCGCGAGTAGCTGGCATTATGAGCATGCACCACCACACCTGGCTAATTTTTGTATTTTTTGTAGAGACAGTGTTTCGCCATGTTGGCCAGCTGGTCTCAAATTCCTAGCCTCAAGTGATCTGCCCACCTCAGCCTCCCAAAGTACTGGGATTACAGGCATGCGCCACTGTGACTGGCCTATACCTATGTCTTGATTGTATATGAGCCCAACAGTGATTTGATTTGTTGTTTGTTTTTTAGTTTTTTAAATTATAAATTATATTTGTAGTATAAACAAATTATAATATACATGGAATTTACACATTCTTAGATTATATGGCCCATGAAATTACATTAAGAAGAGGCGAAAGGAATGATTCGTTAATACATAGGATACTAAAAAGTATCCTTGGCCGGGCGCGGTGGCTCAAGCCTGTAATCCCAGCACTTTGGGAGGCCGAGGCGGGTGGATCACGAGGTCAGGAGATCGAGACTATCCTGGCTAACATGGTGAAACCCCGTCTCTACTAAAAATACAAAAAATTAGCCGGGCACGGTGGCGGGCGCCTGTAGTCCCAGCTACTTGGGAGGCTGAGGCCGGAGAATGGCGTGAACCCGGGAGGCGGAGCTTGCAGTGAGCCGAGATCACGCCACTGCACTCCAGCCTGGGAGACACAGTGAGACTCCGTCTCAAAAAAAAAAAAAAAAAAAAAAAAAAAAGTATCCTGTGAGTTAATTGCACTCAATAAGAATTATTAGGCTCATTCGGTGCATTATATTCTTGGGATGGTTTTAGACGCATCTAAATCTAAATATGCCACTTTGAAGCAAAAGTGAAAATGGAGGTAAAGGTCATGGTATATAGTGTGACAGTTTCTTGTGCTTTACATGTATTCTGTAGTTGTAGAATTTGCATCTGTGACTAATAGGTCTTATAGTAGAAAAGCAAATTCATTTTAGTGAACATGTGTTGACATTATAGGAATGTCAACTTAACCTATCTAGAATCCTAAGGTCAACAGAAAACTTGGTAAGTCTAGTCTGATTCAGTAGGGCCACAGGCAAAAAGAGATACCATTTGACCTTTTTAAAAAATGTATGTTCAAAAGTAAAAGCATTCATTATTATGAGAATATATATTTAAAATTACTGAAGGCCAGGCGCAGTGGCTCACACCTGTAATTTCAGCACTTGGGGAGGCCACGGCAGGCAGATCACTTGAGGTTGGGGGTTCAAGACCAGCCTGACCAACATGGTGAAACCCCATCTCTACTGAAAATACAAAAATCAGCCGGGCATATGGTGGGATGGGCCTGTAATGTCAGGTACTCAGGAGGCTGAGGCAGGAGAATCACTTGTGCTGGCGAGGCGGAGGTTGCAGTGAGCCGAGATTGTGCCACTGCACTCCAGCCTGAACAACAGAGTAAGACTCTGTCTCCAAAAGAAAAAGAAAAAAAAAAAAAGACAGACTGTCTTTCTTTACAACCTTTACAAAGAAAAAGAAAATCTTTTTCTTTCTTTTTAAACATTTTTTAAAAATTTCTAATTTTTGTGGATAAATCTTTTTAAAAATTTACATTGAAGGTAATGCTATGTTTTTTATCCAACAAATATTTATTTTGCGTTTTTATATTTTTATATTTTTAACTTTTATTTTAGGCTTGAGGGTACATGGGAAGGTTTGTTACGTAGGTACCCATGTGTCATGGGGGTTTGTTGTACATATTATTTCATCACCCAGGTGTTAAGCCTAGTACCCAAAAGTGATCTTTTCTGCTCCTCTCCCTCCTCCCAACCTCCTCCATCAAGTAGGCCTCAGTGTTGTTCCTTTGTATTCATAAGTTCTTATCATTTAGCTCCCAAGGTAATGCTATGTTATCTTATTTCTTGCCAGAGCATCTAGCAGTAGGAGCAATCAGTTGGTCAAGGAATTTATTGTTATTATTATTATTTTCCTTTACCTGATTTCTAGTTCTGCAAAAGGCCACCTTTACTTTGCCCTGTTATTAGACAGTCCATGTCACTTGACCTGATCAAGGAATTTTTTACAGTTGAGGACATTTTGGCAAAATGCAGCCGTAGGCTGAGTAACATGGACTCTTTAATAACAGGGCAAAGTAAAGGTGGCCTTTTGCAGAACTAGAAATCAGGTAAAGGAAACCATTCTTATCAGGTCTAATATAGTTTTAGATGATAGTCTGAATCTTTCAAAATGTATCAGACCTGGATGTTCTAGGATGAGAGTGGCTGGTTGTGGGTATCACTAGGGGCATAAACAGAACTTGAAACAGTTATTGCCATCCTGGGACTAGCACCCAGAGAACACATTGGTCTGCTGGGATCACATCTGACCTGCTTCCCTTTACTGCCTACTTCTGTGCCTTGACAGCCTGAGTTCACATTTCTCTCTGTTCGTTCTCATGCTTGACTAAGTCACACCCAACAATTTGTTCTGTCTGGGTGGAGAAGCAGGTCATAGGTGCTATTTGAATACACAGATAGGCAGATCAAGCCAATGGATGAAATAGTATACTATTATGGCGATACATGGCATGCTTTTTGTCTTTATTACACAAACCTGTGGGTTTACTTAGCACAAGACCAAGGGGAAGGTGTCACTGGAACATAAGCATATGAGAATCCACAATGGCATATGCAGTGTGTCTCTTCTTCTGCATTCTTTCTCGTGCTTAGGACTTGAAGACAAGAAGGTTTGGGAAGTCCAGGGAGTATTGTTGGTTTTCCTTTTTCCCCTGCATATGACACTCGGGTGAAAAGTCTCCATATTCCAGGGGTATATGTCCATTGTTTCACTGTAACAAGACTTAAAAGCTCTTAGCAGAGTTTACAGTAAAAAACATCAGCAAGAATTTTTAAGTACTTTGGGCTAATGTGATTATTTTTGTAAGCATGTATTTGAAACTAAGTAAAATCAGATCTCAAAAAGATGTTCTTGAGAAGAAGGGTATTCACTTAACTAAGCAACCAGTGTCAAGTGTGGATGCTATCTTAGGAGGCTCTTCTTTCTCAGTGCCTAATCCATGTACCTGGGATGAATTAGTTCTATCTCCCTCTAATCCTTGTACTTTGTAGGAAGTCCAGGCAATTCTCATTACTTGCAGTAGTTATGCTTTATAAAGTTGCTGGGAGCACTGGAATTGCTCCCAGGTGAAATATAAGCCTTAAGTTCCTACAAATGTCTGGTCACAACACTTTCAACAATTGATTGATATTGACTGTTTTAAGTGTGCTTCTGTTAAAGACGTCTTTTGTGTGTGAGTGGAAAATCTCAAAACTGTTTTTCCTCTGTTCTCGCACCACCCAAGCAAGGAATCAGTTCTGCAGCAGACATCCACTGGGTGTCTTCCAGTTCAATTTTGACACTGTCTACTTGCAGATAGGGATAGATCCCCAGGTTGAAGGTCCAATCCCCAAGACTACGTGCTCTCCCCAGCTGACAGTCACACGTCTGGGTCTCTGGAACTTCTGACCTCTGAGTGGCTTCAAGTTGGGATTCTCATGACTCTATCTTTGGGTTGCACTAATTTGCTAGAGAGGCTCACAGAACTCAGGCAAACACATTTATTAGTTTATTATAAAGGATATTATAAGTCTGGGCACAGTGGCTCTCAACTGAAATCTCAGCACCGTGGGGACCAAGGCTGGAGGATTGCTTGAGCCCAGAAATTCGAGACCAGCCTGGGCAATATAGTGAGTCCTTGTCTCTACAAAAAGTTAAAAAATAAGCCAAGTGTGGTGGCAGGCACCTGTAGTCCCAGTTGCTCGGGAGTCTGAGGTGGGAGGAATGAGCACAGAAGGCAGAGGCTGCAGTGAGCCAAGATAGTGCCACTGTACTCTAGCCTAGGCAACATAGTGAGAGACCCTGTCCCGCCCCCACCCCCGAAAAAAATGAGGATATATTATACATGATACAGATGAAAAGATACATAGGGCAATGTATGGGAGAAGAGCTTGGAGTTTCCATGTCCTCCCTAGGTGTACCACCCTCCAGTAACCTCCAGGTGCTCAGCTATCTGAAAGTTCTCCAAACCCAACCTTGAGCTTCTTATGGAGACTTCATTGTATAGGTATGATTGACAACCATGCAGAAATGTGATTGGACAAAAAAGGTATGATCTAATACTCCTTTTTTTTTTTTTTTTGAGATGGAGTTTCACTCTTGTTGCCCAGGCTGGAGTGCAATGGCACGATCTTGGCTCACTGCAACCTCCACCTCCCGGGTTCAAGTGATTCTCCTGGCTCAGCCTCCCAAGTAGCTGGGACTACAGGCATGTACCACCACACCCAGCTAATTTTGTATTTTTAGTGGAGATGGAGTTTCACCATGTTGGTCAGGCCGGTCTCAAACTCCTGACCTCAGGTGATCTGCCTGCCTTGGCCTCTCAAAGTGCTGGGATTACAGGCGTGAGCCACCACGTCTGACCGACCTAATACTCATTGACTGAGCAGGAAACCCAGCAAAGCCTGTCTGTGCAGATTCCTCTTGGCCTCTGTGTCACATTCATTCCTCCAGAGTGAGGGGCAAGACCCCTTCTGAATTGAGGGTCTCAGGGCTCAGTCAGAAAGGCCGGGAAGGTTAGAGTCCTGCCTTGGGCTGGGGAAACCAGGGCAAGGGAAGGTCAGAGAGAGAGAGAGATTCCATTTTCTGAGGCCTGTTTCTGGGCCTAAAGTGCCCCAACATTATAACAAAAGACTTTACCAGGGCTGTGGGAGTTGTGAGCCAGGAGAGGTGGATGAAACCTGTATATGTAATATCACACATCTTATTTAACATATTGTTGATTTGTTAACATTGAGCTTACAGTCAATATCATGTGAACTCATGTCTGAACTAAGCTAATCTCACATGTGTTTTTTTGTAAGGCACATCATAATCTTGTGGTTGAGAACACTCCACACAGCATGTCAGCACTAGAGGCCAATTTAAGTAGCGAAATCATGAAAAAGCACAAAAATGTAAGAAAGGTAGGACCAAGCACACTGTAAAAAAGGACGTTTGTTTACAGAATGAGAATCCAAAAAAGAAGCAGAGCATCACTTGGTTTAGCCTCAGCTAGGTATGTGCACATTGGTCAATTTTTCACTGCTCTGTGCATGACCACAAATGAATACAAAAGTACTATGAGTATTGATTTGGAGGTTACAAATAAATTTTAGCGAGTATGTTAAATAAGTATGAACTCTTAGTAATGAGGATCGGCTGCTGTTCTAGAAGTAACATGCAAAGTTCAAGCCTTTATCTTGTTTTTTGCATAATATAAATTTATAATGGCAGCACACAACCTATACTTAGCAGTAAAGATATCACAAAATGCTGATAAGGTAACTTTCTTTTCATATAGAGAACTTGTCTTTTCAAATTTAAATCACAAAGCATGTTCTTAAGGCTGGAGATTTAAAAAATTTATAAATCTAATAAATATAGAAAACAAAATATAGGCTGGGCGCAGTGGCTCACGCCTGTAATCGTAGCACTTTGGGAGGCCAAAGTGGGTGGATCACCTGAGGTTAGGAGTTCGAGGCCAGCCTGGCCAGCATGGTAAAACATGGTAAACCCCCATCTCTACTAAAAATACAAAAATTAGCCAAGTGTGGTGTCACGTGCCTATAGGCCCAGCTACTTGGGAGGCTAAGGCAGGAGAATTGCTTGATCTTGAGAGGCAGAGGTTGCAGTGAGCTGAGATCGCGCCATTGCACTCTAGCCTGGGCAACAAGAGGAATCTCCGTCTCAAAAAAAAAAAAAAAAAAAAAAAAAAGAAGGAAAGAAAAGAAAACTAAATATAAAATGAATATAAGCATAAATTCATAAAAATAAAAATGTTCTTAAAAGAAAATTAGGTCAAAATTTTTGTTTCCTAAGGGAGAATCCGGAGAGAACTGAGAGGAAGAGTGGATAATTTCCAAACACCTGTGTGTGCTCACACACACACCTTGAATCCTTTACCATTGTTTTAATATGGAAGATGATTGGAGTGTGTTTTCTAGAAATTCTGAATAATACTTATTTAAAGACTTCCATTGGGCTGGCCTGGCACGGTGACTCATGCCTATAATCCCAGCACTTTGGGAGGCTGAGGTGGGTGGATCACCTGAGGTTAGGAGTTAGAGGCCAGCGTGGCCAACATGGTAAAACCCCATCTCTACTAAAAGTACAAAAATTAGCTGGGCATGTAGTCCTAGCTACTAGGGAGGCTAAGGCAGGAGAATCACTTGAACCCAGGAGGTGGAGATTGCGGTGAGCCAAGATCGCGCCACTGCACTCCAACTTGGGTGACAGAGCGAGATTCTGTCTCAAAAAAAAAAAAGAAACAAAAAACCCAAAACTTCTACTGGGGTTGGGTGCAGTGGCTCACACCTGTAATTCTAGCACTTTGAGAGGCCAAGGTGGGCGGACCCTGTCTCTACCAAAAATAGAAAAATTAGCCAGGTGTGGTGGCATACACCTGTAGTCCCAGCTACTTGGGAGGCTGAGGTGGGAGAATTGCTTGGGCCCAAGAGGTCTAGGCTGCAGTAAGCCATGATTGTGCCATTGCACACCAGCCTGGGTGAGAGAGTGAGACCCTGTCTCAAAAAAAAAATTTTTAAAAAGACTTACTAGATGTTTAATAAGGATATTATTAACTAACAATCATTGAGCTTACCATGTACCCACTAAAGGCTTCCTGAACATTAACTCAATTAAGCCTCCATTTTATGAAGCAGGCTTTGTGATTGGGCATGTCTTGGAGATGAGGTTAAGTAACTTGGAAAAGGTGGGACACCTAGGGATTGGCAGAGTGAGGCTTCAAACCCAGGCAGTCTGGGTCCACACATTAAGCTATACTTTCTCCTGCTTTGGCTTATGACCTCAGCACTTACTGGGAAAATTACAGATTGACCTCAGCACTTACTGGGAAAATTACGGAAACCATTTTCAAAGGCGATGTTTTGAAAAGCATATGGTGGGGCTCATTTTGTTAAAATGAACTCTGCACAATGAAAGTACATGAGAGCAGTTTTTGAAAAAGTTCTGATTGCATCCATTGAATTTGACTTTTTTTTTTTTCTTTTTTAGACAGTCTTGCTCTGTCGCCCAGGCTCTGGAGTACAATGGCACGATCTTGGCTCACAGCGGCTTCTGCCTCCTGGCTTCAAGCGATTCTTGTGCCTCAGTCACCCAAGTAGCTGGGATTACAGGCATGCAACACCACGTCCAGCTAACTTTTGCATATTTTTTTAGTAGAGATGGGGTTTCGCCTTGTTGCCCAAGCCGGTCTCGAACTCTGGGGCTTCCAGCAATCTGCCTGCCTCACACTCTCAAAGTGCTGGGATTATAGGCATGAGCCATCACATTGACCTGAATTTGACCCTTACTCTAATGATTTATAGCCATATAATTCTCATGCAATAAGCTAAAAATACACCTAAAAATGATTTACTCTCAAAGGGTTTTAACTTTTTTTCATTGAATCTCTTTTATGTTCACTTAAATTTTGGCTCTATTCATAAATTGATAAAGACAAAATTTCCACTAAAATATTAATCTTAAGTAGTAGACATTTTCTAACTATACCTTCCAATTGGAATTAAGCATTTAATCTAAAATTGTATATTGAAAATACAAGAAAGAACTTCCTTAATTGCCTGGATACGTTTCTGCCTCTCACGGCCTCAGAAAGTTTTGTACAAACCATTAGAACAGCCCTAATCATGGAGATAGGTGCTCTGTTTTTTCTCTCTAAAAGAATAAGAGAGGTTGGACGCAGCAGCTCACACCTGTAATCCCAGCACTTTGGGAGGCCAGGGCGGAAGGATGGCTTGTGAGGCCAGGAGTTTGAGACCAACCTGAACAGCACAGGGAGACCCTGTCTCTACATACATACATACATACATACATAACCGAGGTGGTGGCAGGCACCCTGTAGTCCCAGCTACTTGTGGAAGCTGAGGATCATTGCACCACTGCACTCCAGCCTGGGTAACAGAGCGAGACTCTGTCTCAAGAAAATAAATAAATAAATTTTATAATGTTCACCCTTCACTCCCCTCTCTGCGGCCAAAAAAAAAAAAAAAAAAACAAACCCTTTAGTAACTCTTATGTAACCATTAAAACTATATTATACAAGAATATATCTTGACAAAAAAATGTATACCACATGTTGCAGAAAACTCTGCCTATGAAACAGCATGTGTAATAACAAGGCCAATTTGTAAACACACACAGAGAGAGACATATTTACAGTTGGTATAAGGTTAAGTACTTACACTGTATGTACTAAAACACAAGTCCTTTTAGTGTGTGTGTAAAAATATTCTAATAGTGAAGATGGGATAAAGTTTTTATTCCTGAGAACCAGAAGTGTGTCTCAATGCACCTAATCTTTTTGCTAATGGAGAGATGTTGAAACACCGTGGTCTTCAGCTCCTGTGTGCATTCAGACTGTTGGGTCTTCTTGGGTCAAGTCAACTGGTGATTACTAAGTGATGAGCGTGTGCCTGACATGCAGGAGACAGGTGAGAAGACAAAGAAATAGAAGGCAATGTCCTATCATTGGCAGACAGACCCTCTGTAAATATTTCAACTTATTTGGATCACAGTCTGTTTAGGAAGGCAGATGTACATACAAAATACAGTAGAATGCCATACAAACAGAACAAATATTCCAGTGCTGGAATACAGTAATTATAGTAACTATAGTATAGAAAATCACTATGTGCTAAGATGTTTAGAAACACTCCAGCAAAAGGCAGGGACCTTGAGAGCTGATAGTTGGGTTGATGAAAAAGGAATACGGCGAGTTTCCTTTCATGGTGGTAGCACCAGAATACTCATGATGTCCTATATGCTAACCATGAGGGCTGACCATGCTGAGATTAACAGGCAGTGTTCAGTTGCCTTCTGGCAGCAAGGGCAAAAGTAGAAACACAAGAATTTTTTTTTTTTTTGGAGATGGAGTCTCACTGTCACGAGGCTGGAGTGCAGGGGTGTGATCTCGGCTCATTGCAACCTCCGCCTCCTGGGTTCAAGCGATTCTCCTGCCTTAGCTTCCCTAGTAGCTGGGACTACAGGCACACACCACCACACCCAGTTAATTTTTATATATTTAGTAGAGACAGGGTTTCACCATTGTTGGCCAGGATGGTCTCGATCTCTTGACCTCATGTTCCGCCTGCATCGGCCTCCCAAAGTGCTAGGATTATAGGTGTAAGCCACTGCGCCCAACTGAAACACAAGAATTTAAGAGAATTCTTGTTATCTGAAAAAAAAGGTGATGTCTCATTATTGTTCAAGTAAGTTAAGAACAAACTAAGGTCCTAGCCCAAACACAACAACCTTTGAAGGAAAATCAGGGATATAATGTGAAAGAACACTGCAGTCCAGGGGCTAAATGAATGTGCCCTGAGCAACTTCTCTGTGATCTCATTTGATAGCAGGCTGGGATTTATAGCACCCAGGGGAAGGCTGACGTATCTTTCCTCCAGATCAGCTCTGAGCTGGGCTTTTGTTGATAAGCTGTCCTAGGAGTGCTGAGGCTCTGTCACTGACAGAGGAGGCAGATGTATTGAAAGCAGGATCATGGGTTGATAATTTGTTAGGGATGTGGAGAAGCCTAACTGGTGTCTTACGTGGAAAAGACCACCCTCTTTTCCCACTTCCTAGATGTGCTAAAGTGTTCTGGCAGAGGATGTAGGATTGCCCTTGGGGGAATTAGCCTTGGGTTCACTCCAATGCATGGGTAAATGTTTGGTTTTGCAAGGCAGGTGTTACCTGGCAAGCTCCACATACTTTATTTCAAAAATCCTCCTGTTAATTCTGACAGGAATGCATCATAATTGTTATTTTATAGTTGAGGAAGCTGACTCTCGAAGAAGTGATTAATTCATCTGTGTGTGATTCATCTGAGATTAGAACTGCCCAGCTCCTGAGACTAGAGCCATGCTACTCCCTGCCCGCCACAGCCACTTGTGTTACAGAGAACAAAGCTGAAGTGCAGGCTGCCATGTCTCTGAGCTAGACAACCTGAGCTCATCCCTCTTGTTTCTTGCAGTGCTATTAAAATGGAGGATTTGATGAGCAGTAGTAGCTGAGAGGACAATCAGCCTGGCCTAAGGTTTACGTGGGGTTTGAGGAATAAAGTTGGGTTGTGAGGGTCGATTGGAAGCTTGGAAGCCAGACCAAGGAGTTGGAGTAGGTCTGCTAGACAGGAAGAAACCACGAAATCAGGAACATAATGGTGGAAGGGCCTTCTTTCATAAATGAGTATTAAGGATGAAGTCTACAAAATTGTCAATACTTAACTATTTTGGCCTCTGAAATGGCAATAGCACATGGTTCCACTAAACGGATGCCCTAGTATTGTTTTCTGTGAGAGGATAATGAAGAGGGGTGCCTTCTGAACTTGTTGTTTGCAGATATGTAGCAAATGGTCTGTTTTGCTAGTCCAGCTAGTCAGAAGCCAGTTCTCTTTTTGAAGAATAGAGATCAAACCTGCTCTACAAACTTACATGTTTACCACAATTTGGGTGGGCATGATAACAATTAAATGCACAGAAAGGCCACATACCAAATTACAGCTGGGTGTGGTGGGGTGCGCGTGTGGTCCCATCTCCTCAAGACGCTGAGGTGGGAGGATTGCTTGAGCCCGGGGGGCAGAAGTTCTAGTGAGTCATGATCATGCTACTGCACTCCAACCTGGGCAACAGAGTGAGACTCTGTCTCAAAAAAACAAAACAAAACAAAAAAAAAAACAAAAGAAATTCCCCAAAACAAGAAATTCTTTCATCAGAAATGAGCAGCCTACCAACCCACCTGCCTTCCATCCTGAGTGGTATTTTTTTCCTTTGGTTTTTTTTTTTTTTTTTTTGAGACAGGGTCCCACTTTCACCCAGGCTGGAGTGCAGTGGTGTGATGATGGCTCACTGCAGCCTTGACCTCCCTGGGCTCAAGCGGTCCTCCCACCTCATCCTCCTGAGTAGCTAGGACTGCAGGTGCATGCCCCCACATCTGGCTAATTTTTCTATTTTTTGTAGAGATGGGGTTTCGTCATGTTGCCTCAGCTTGTCTCTGCCTTGGCTTCCCAAAGTACTGGGATTACAGGCATGAGCCACCTCGCCTGGCTCTGCTTGCTTTCTTCTGACAAATCTTCATGGTATCTTGTGGCAGACTTGTGAAAGTTGAGTTAGGTCTAAGTGTTTCCTTAGTGCCTAGCTCAGAATACTCATGCTATACAAGCCGTTTTCCTTTTTCCTTTCCTAGGGTAGCCTTGGGTTTCCTCACCTTAAACTTGTCATCAGGGAAGCAGTGTATCAAACTCTGGGACCTGTGGATTCAGACAGTTTCAATTATGCCTTTGCTACTTCATGACTTGGTGAACTTGAGCACATTCATTAACCTCCCTAGGCCCCCATTTCTAAGTGTGAAATTGAGATAATCAAATTGGGCTGTGGTAATAATTAAACTAGTTAAGGTGTGTCAATGGCTTACAAAATGTCCAGCACTTTCTAGGCTCTTTATGGAAAGTAGCTTTTACTAGCATGAATCTCAGCAGACATTTTAGTATTATTTTGCTTTCAACTGAGCAGTGAATTCCTAGCCAACATTTTTGAACTTCTCATTACGCATTCAGAAATGTCATGTCACAACCAGGACTAAGAACTTTTCATTGCTCCCAAATTGCCTGTCACAATGACTCAGACTTCCCCACCTGATAAGGAAGATTCCTTGACCTCACCTCACCATTCGATCTTACAGTTAGCTCTCCCATTTTTCTATAAGTAGCTTATGACCCTGGCAAATTAAACCACTGGAATCTCTCTCTTCTTTCTCTATTTCTGAAACTTAGAAAGCCCAACTCAGTGCTGCCACCTTTATACAACCTTTTAAGGTTTTAAACTTTTAATCTTAAACTCTTCCATTTTTGCTTTTCATTTGGCACTGGTAGATTTTCTCATATTAAAGTCAGTTGTGACTTGTATATCACCCTTATAGCATTTTATACTAATTGATGATAAGACTTGGCCTTCATCCAAGTCTGCTACACTATGCGGTCAGTCCAATAACTGTAGAATTTCAGTGACTCAGTTTGATAAACGTTTATTGAGGAGGCTGTATTTGCCAGACACTGTTCCAGGCACAAGGCCACTGTTCTCAGACACCATTCATACCACTAGGACACAAACATTAAACACGTAAACAAGTATATAGACAAAATAACATTAGATGTTGCTAACTGCTATAATGAAAATAGTGTGATAGGAGGTGACTCGGGGCCAGAGGGAGCTGTTTTAGTTAGGGGGTCAGGGAAAGCCTCACTAAAGGATTGGCATCTGACCTGGTAGCAAATGAGAAGACCATGCTAGCCCTGGGACCATCTAGGAGAAGAGAGATCCAGACAGGACACTACACATACAAAGGCCTCCTCAGGTGAACTGTGTATGGCTTTGCACCCAAGTAGACTGCTGCTTTCTGTTTTGTGTCTGAATACCTCAGATACTGATTGCACATTTGAATCGTAGTTTGGAGTTCGTATATTCTTAGTGTGATTCTGTACTATTTTTATCTAAATGATTGGGTCTTTCTTCATTCACAGGGACTGGTATGTCCTACATAGTCTTGGACACAGATCATTTGGTTGAAACCCCAGCTGTACCACTGACTGTCTGGGTGACCTCAAGTAAATTGTTCACTCCTGAAGACTGTTTTCTCTTCATCAACGAGTGTTCCAATAACTGCTTTGCAGAGTTGTGAAAATCTAATTAAATAATGTCTATCACCTAGCATGTAGTAGAAGCTCAATAAACAGTGGAATTTATTATGTTGCCCATCACATTTGGGTACCTTAAAATTTGGCATACTTCAGCACATTCATTAACCTCCTATAGGGAGACAGGAGGAAATGGCAACTTTAATTTTCTGGGGAAAACAGTCATCCAAAATATCTATATATTCAGGCCTGGCACAGTTGTTCACACCTGTAATCCCAGCACTTTGGGAGGCTGAGGTGAGTGGATGGCATGAGCCCAGGAGTTGGAGACTAGCTTGGGCCATATAGCAAAACCCCATATCCAAAAAATAGAAAAAAAATTAGGCACAGTGGCATGTGCCTGTAGTCCCAACAACTCAGAAGGCTGAGGTGGGAGGATCACCTGAGCCTGAGGAGCTCGAGGCTATAGTGAGCTGTGATTGTGCCACTGCACTCCAGCCTGGGCAACACATTGAGACCCTGTCTCAAGAAACAAAATAAACCCACAATCCACAAGATGCCTATACTCAGCAAAATGCTTCAGCACAGCCTCTTGAAATCACTGCATTAAAGTTTTACTGAGTCTGACTAAAATTAAGAAAAAATTTTGGTTGTCTGTTACCTTTATAATTAATTTTATTATGGATAATCTTTCAATCATTTGTGCAGTTTTCTACTGTTAGCATTCTTTTAGTTTATTTTTAACTTTAGATTTTGTTTTTTAAAAATAAAAAAGTAGGCATGGTATAAAATTTAAAACGTTCCACAAGGGTATGCAGTGAAAAAGTATTTTATATAAAGGACTACATCCCTTTCCCCAACCGCACAATTCTCCTCCCTGTGAATAGCCAGTGTGCTCTTCAGAGATGTTTTGTGCTCACAAAAGCAATTACAAATAATGAGATTCTCATTATTCCAGGTAGATATGTTCTGTAAAGTCACCACAGACACTGAACTTGTGAATGTGGAACCACTGCACTTAGGGAAATACAGGGTTAGTTTCCTGAGAGCTTTTGTTTACAATATTTCTGATCAATACATAACCTAGTTTTATGTATGTTTCTGCTTAAAATACCTTATTTAACATATATCGGTGATTCCTTAACGTGGAACTCACAGCCAACAGCACTAACTCATGCCTGAATGACGCTTATCTAACATACGTAGTTTCTCTGTAAGACCTGTCGAAGCCTTCTCGTTCTTAGGAACATGAGATAGCAGTAAGCTTGGGAGCCATTTTAAACAGTGAAATTGCCAACATAAAGCACAAAAGTTGGAAGGACGTGGAACTAAATAAGACTGCAAAAGAGACCCCTGTTTTGCAGTATGAGAGCTGAAACAGGAGGCGGTGTGTCACCTTGCTCCACCGCAGCTGGGGATGTGCAGGTCAGGCAACTCCAATTTTTCCTCCCTCTGTGCATGTTTTAAAATAACCATGAAATTGCCATCCGTATAGACTTGGGGTTAAATTTTCATAAGTAGGAGAATTTGCAAATATAGAATCAGTGAATGAGGATTGACTGTATATATTTTTTTCTTTTAAGAACACAGATGCTAGTATATAATCCATAGCATTTTGTATCTTACTCTATTGACTTAACACTGCATCTTGAAGATGTTTTATACATACACAGACATATTTTATTTGAATAAACTAGGAGCTTCTGCATTCTATATTGTTCAGGCTGCATATAATCCATTACATGGGCATTTGTGTTCTTTCCAGTCTTTTATTTCTTGGATTACATTGCACTGGAAATGTTGATAGATACTGTCTTCTGTAATGGTTGTGTATTATACCTCTCTACCACCATTACAAGAGGGAAGAGATAGCATTCGTTCATATAGCAGCATCCATTGCTAATTGTACTGGATAATGACTTGAATTCTGTTTATTCTTTAGTACTGATGTACTCTGTTGGAGAAACCAATAAGGTGCAAGCCTCCACTGAATAGAAAAGCAACGATTAAAACCATAAAGGAGTCAGATGTGAGATGTGTGTGAGACGCTCTCTTTCCTTCTCTCCGTTTACCTGTTTCCCAACCCTTTTATTTGTTGCATGATCATAGCTCTTATCCTTACCTTCACTGTGGAATATGGTCAGGGTTTCACATGAAGGAATTTATTAATTTCCCTTTGTAATTAAACTTTCTATAGAAAATGATGCATTTCAAAAGTCAGTGCACATTGCAACAACATATGGGCAACATGCATATTCGTAGTATTTAACTGTTACAATAGCCTAGAGAGGATAATTTCAGTAAATCAAAAATATCTGAAGCTTTACCACCATCAGACTGGTGTTGATGGAAGCTTGTAAACTAGCACGCCTGTGCAAATTATTTACTGATACTGTTTTAAATCCCTGACTTCATTTCAGTAGCAAGAGATAGACCATAGACAAATAAGTAATATATTGTTATAGTTTGTATATATATAGCATGTCTGATGGCGATTCCTGCTAATGAGAAAAGCAACACAGGAAGGCGGGGGTGAGTGGGGCAGTTGGAACGAAGATACAATTTTGCAGGGATGTTCAGGAAAACAGTATTGAGCAAAGGCTATAAAATAGTGAGAGTGATCTATACCAGTTTTGAAATTCAAGGCAGAGGAAAGGGCCAGTGAAAATGCTCTACCTGTAAGGAGCTTCTTTGACAAGGGAGACAGGGTGTCAGGAGCAGCACCGTTATGGAAAGATCTCCAAGATACACTGTTAAAAAGACATCAAATAGGCCGGGCGCGGTAGCTTACCCCTGTAATCCCAGCACTTTCGGAGGCTGAGGCGGGCGGATCACGAGGTCAAGAGATCGAGACTATCCTGGCCAACATGCTGAAACCCCATCTCTACTGAAAATCCAAAAAGTAGCCGGTGTGATGGCACGCACCTGTAGTCCCAGCTACTCCGGAGGCTGAGGCAGGAGAATTGTTTGAATCCGGGAGGTGGAGGTTGCAGTGAGCCGAGATCATGCCACTGCACTCCAGCCTGCCAATAGAGCGAGACTCCGTCTCAAAAAAAAAAAAAAGAAAAACAGACAAAAGACATCCAATAGAGTGTGTGTGTATGCGTGTGTGTGTGTGTGTGTAAGTTGTAAGCAAACTCTCATGTGTTGTTTTTTTAGAAGACTTTAATGTTTAAGTGTTTTCCTTTAGGTGCCACTTTTCCTAATGTTAAAAGAGGTCATACATATCCATAAGAAAAATATAGCTCAATAATAAAGACATGAATAGAAAGTTCACAGGAAAGGAAATGGTTTTTAGCCATTTCTTTCAGTAGACATGAAAAAATGCCTAAATATACTCATAACTGAAAAAACAAAATAGCAATGAGATACCACTTTCATCTTTTAGATTGTGAGAGGTTAAAATTTTGGAGCAGTCATCTGAGTGTTAGAGAGAAATATGCTGTTGAAAGTGTGAATTTTTGTACATTTTGGAGTCTTTTTGGAGGGTGACTATGCATTCTCTGTAACTGTTAGAAACACCAACATCTCATGTGAGATCTTAATGTGCAAAGATCTCAAAGATACATCATTGTAAGTGAAAAACACCAAGATGCACAATAGTTTTTAAAATATGATTTTTAGAAAGTATATGCATTTATTGATATGTGAATATGCATAAAAATCTGAAGTGGAAGAGAGTTCATTAGGAAAAAGAGATTTAGCTTTTATTTTATACCTCCCTGTGTTACTTGACTTTAAGAAAAGTATAATAAAAAATTAAAACCATGCCAATTTAATTGAAAGAGACTTATTTTTCTACTTTACATGATTAAGCAAAGTAACTTTTGTCACCAAATTATAATCATTGTCCTCTCATATATTGTTAACTAATAGTTCCCTCGTATTATAAATCCCATGACAGATTTTTGTCTGTCTTGTTCCCCTGGGTTTGCCCTGGTATCTGGGCACATGGAAGACACTCTGTAAAAGTGTATTGACTAACTGCATAAAGGAAAATCTTTATTTAAATAAAGTGTCCAATATTCTAGCAGGACACTATCTTCATGCTGTCAGGTACATAATTATTGTCTCAGTTTACAGGTAAAAGAGAGAAAAATCTATGCAAATCACAAAGTAAGTCTAGAAGTGATTAAAATTGATAAAAGTAAAGCAACTGTGCAAAGTAAGAGCTGAGATTCAGATTTTGTGAGTCATGACTATTTGTTTAACTTAATAATCCAATATCTTGGCCGGGCGCGGTGGCTCATACCTGTAATCCCAGCAATTTGGGAGGCCAAGGCAGGTGGATCACCTGAGGTCAGGAGTTGAAGACTAGCCTGGCCAAACATGGCGAAACCCTGTCTCTACTAAAAATACAGAAATTAGCCAGGCGTAGTGGTATGCGCCTGTAGTCCCAGCTACTTGGGAGGCTGAGGCAGGAGAATCCCTTGATCTTGGGAGGCGGAGGTTGCAGTGAACTGAGATCGCGCCATTGCACTCCAGCCTGGGCAACAAGAGCAAAACTCCATCTCAAAAAATATATATATCTATCTATATATAGGATATACATATATCTCTCTCCAATATCTTGGCTGCCAATTAGAGAATGGTTGTTAAATTTTGTCCTGGTTCTTGACTGATTGTGCACTCAGGATACAGAAAAATGTTGATGAGGTGGAGTTTTTCTTCCTAAGTTGTGTTCCTATTTCAGTAAACCTAGTATGATTAGAGGAGATGTGTAGGTTGATCTCACAGGTACTACAAAATAAAGCACATCATATTTAGTTAAAAATGTTTGTGATCTTCAAAATGGGGTTTATTGAGTTATAGATCGTGCACACGATGGTCCACTAGGTTGCTCTTTACTGCAGTTATCTATTTCTGTGGAGATGGATGAATATGTAGCGACACGGAAAGATGAACTCTTCATAATATAAAGCAGAATAGGGCTGTATAGTATGTTTGGATTTTTGTTTATAACATATGTTAAAAGTACCAAATTGCAAATAAGAACAAGAACATAATGTAATGATTTTCTGAAACTATGTGTTAAAGCATAATTAACTAACTTGACAACTCCAGTTTCAATGTACTATATCCATGAACTTTGGTTTATCTTTGTGTTTACATATAAAGTAATTGGATATTTAATGATTATTTAAATGTATTTAGTTAATTCTTTTTTCTTTCCTAGAAAAGGATTTGCCATGTCAAAGACAAAGTGCTGGTCCACTTCTTCATGAATACATATTTCCTACTTTTAATAATTTGCTTGACAATATAATGAGACTAACAAAGTGCCATTTAGGCTATTTCACCATATATAGTTCCCTGAGGGCACGTAGCTTTACAATTTCCATAGCAGATACTGTAATTCCTTGAGGTAGTTGGCACTCAGTAAATGTTTATTGAGTTGATGATTTTCTTAAGGAAATAAAATAACCAAGTTTTTTTTTTTTTTTTTGAGACAGAGTCTTGCTCTGTCACCCAGGCTGGAGTGTAGTGGTGCTATCTCGGCTCACTGTAACCTCTGCCTCCCTGGTTCAAGCAATTTTCCTGCCTCAGCCTCCCAAGTAGCTGGGACTACAGGTGTGTGCCAGCACATGCAGCTAATTTTTGCATTTTTGGTAGAGACGGGGTTTCACTATCTTGGGCAGGCTGGTCTTGAACTCCTGACCTCACATGATCCCCCTGCCTCGGCCTCCCAAAGTGCTGGGATTACAGACGTGAGCCACCGCACCTGGCCTATCCAAGACATATTTTAAAGTACTCAGTCACTTCTTTTCCCACCCTCTAATTACTGTGTACTATTATTTGACATTTTACCTGCTCAAAGTAGAATATTTTTGCTTCACATTGCATGTACCAAATTAATTTCATATTATGCTTCAGTTTCTCCTACTTTTAGCAATAAATTATAGAGGGAACAAATGAAGTTTGTGGTTCCTTGACACTAGGGGCAAATAAGATGTTTGAGCCTTTCTTTTTCCCCCTTCTTTTTGACCTTTCTAGAAGAACCCCAAATGGGCAGTGACCCAGAGGGTCATTTACTTTTGGACTCTCCTCCTTTTCAAATCTACCAAAATGATTAATCAGAATGATGATTAGCCAGTTTCTATCAGTTGTTACAAATCAATTATGTGACTAAAGAAACCGCATCTTTTACCAGCCTTGTTATGGCTTCTGTTAACCACAAATATCCAGTCACTGGTTACCATATGAAAGATTTCTTTTAGGACTAATTTTGTGTTTTCAGTGTGGATGCTTTTCCATTTTATGATATATTTTGTTCCAAGGCCAGATACTCACTAATCCTATTTTATTTACTAAGGGAGTATAAAACTAACTGCTTAAAGAAATGAATTCAATCCACTTGTCTCTTCTGTCCTGAAAAAGAAGCATGTGCTTTATTACATGGGCCCCTTTTCCTTTTCTGTTTCTTTGAGACAGGGTCTCTCTCAGTTGCCCAGGCTGGAGTGCAGTGGTGCAATCCTAGCTCACTGGAGCCTCCATCTCCTGGGCTCAAGTGATCCTCCCACCTCAGCCTTCTGAATAGTCGAGACTGCAGATGCTTGGCACCATGCTTGGCTAATTTTTAAATTTTTTGTAGAGACAGGGTCTCTCTAGGTTCCCTAGGCTAGTCTCGAACTCCTAGGCGCAAGTGATCCTCCAGCCTTGACTTCTGCTGGGATTATAGGCGTGAGCCACTGTGCCCAGCCAGAACCCTTTTATTTCTGTTAATATTTAGTAAGATTTTAGATGGAGGTCAGTCCAATGTGGAAATGTCTTGGAAAAGCCCTTACCTTTCATTATCTCCTCTCCAGCAATCCTTCAGGGAGAATCACATCCTAATTCTAGGTCACTTGTTACCTAATCCTCTTTCCTGACACAGCTTCTCACTCCAGAAAACATTTTAACTTCCTGAATATTTAGATTCTATTAACTGTGGCAGGCTCTGTAACAACCACCAGTCCTTTACATTTTCAAGGTGGCTCTGGTGCAGCCTCCGGTTTTCTTCTCTTCCCCTTCTTATTTTCTATTCCTTTATTTGTCTCTTGAATAGGTATTTAAAGAAAGGAAAGCAGGCATATTTGGATGTGTGCCCACTAAGGCACTATTCCTAAGAGAAGTTTGCAAAATGTCTTTTTAAAATGCCTGTGTGCTTTATTATTCCTATACTGCCTTGTAGCAATGCTCATTATTCAGGGCAGTGGTTCTCAACATGAGCTGTGCTTCCCGTGCTGTAATTCCCTGGGAACCTTTTATAATCACCAGTGCTGAGGCCTTGACATCTCTGGAAGTGTGGGTGGGGAGATTATTAAATCTCTCCAGGAGATGTGATGAGAACCTGTGGTTTAGGAAGATATTAGATACGAGGAGGTTGTTGATCTGCCCCAAGACCTCTAACAGTTCTGATTATTTTAAATGTACCTGCAATATGTAGCCATTGTATCATGCATATTGAGCTGTCTCGGGGTCTAGATATGGATATATGAACCAGGATGACTTGGGACTCTTGCTGTCTGGAAAGAATGGCATTGCGTTAGAGGAAAAATAAGTGTTCCAAAAAAGCTCAATCACATAGATAAATTCTGATATTTGTGATTTGATTTTGTAAAATACTCAATTTGTAATAAAACCTATTTAAGTATCTTTGATAGATTGAAAAATAATTTTTTTCTGACTATTGTAAATAATAAATTTTTTTGCTACAGATTAGGAGTTTCCTACACTCTCTGTCTCTAGGGCTATCCATCCTGTATTCATATAACTATAACTATATAATATATAAGAAATACTATGTGACCAAATGTAGGAGGATTTCTAAAGCCATGATCAGTATGATTTGATTCTTAAAAAGCAATCATAATAATTTATAATTGAAAAACTTTTAGAAAGTAAAAGTTTTGGTCTATGTGAGCGTGGTCAATATGCACTTCAAAATCAAATGTTCACGGAAGTTGAAAAAATATATTACCAGTTATGCCCCAGATTTGCTAAACATTTATTGGGCAATTATATATTAGTACATAATAGCAGTATATGCTATGTAGATTGTATAGTACAACATATTATATAGCAAGCATATATTAAGTGCCTAACATGCTTAAAATATATTGCTCATTTAATTCTCAAATAATGCTGCAAGAATCAGTCACAGAATTGATAACTGTCAAAAGAGTAGAAGTTGGACTCAGATCTCTCTTTGTGGAAAGTCCCTGTTTTGACCTCTATCACATTTTTGGCTTAGCATTTCCTCTCCAAGTTAGTTACAAATAACAGATAGGATCCATAGTTAGTGTGACATTATAACCCGTGATTATCTATTTTGGTCGTTACATTGCCACTTCCCTTTCATGTAGCACCAAGCCATCTTCTCAACTCAGTGGGGATGGTGTAAGAGAAAAGTTAGCAGCTGATAAGAAATTCATTTTGGATCTGATGACAGAAATAGCTCAAAAAATAACTTTGCTTAGAGGCAAATCACATGTTCACATCAAGAAATTAATATCCCAGCCTGGGCAACACACAAGAGCTTGTCTCTGTTAATAATAAAAATAGGCCAGGTGCGGTGGCTCATGCCTGTAATCCCAGCTCTTTGGGAGGCCGAGGCAGGAGGATCACATGAGATCAGGAGTTCATGACCAGCCTGGACAATATGGTGAAATCCTGCCTCTATTAAAAATACAAAAATTAGTTGGGCGTGGTAGTGCATGTCTGTAATCCCAGCTGCTCGGAGGCTAAGGCAGGAGAATCACCTGAACGTGGGAGGTGGAGGCTGCAGTGAGCCGATATCGTACCACTGCACTCCAGGGTGGGAGATACAGCGAGACTCTGTCTCAAAAAATAAAATAATAGCCAGGCGTGGTAGCTCACGCCTGTAATCCCAGCACTTTGGGAGGCCGAGGCGGGCGGATCACGAGGTCAGGAAATCGAGACCATCCTGGCTAACACGGTGAAACCCCGTCTCTACTGAAAATACAAAAAATTAGCCGGGCGTGGTGGCGGGCGTCTGTAGTCCCAGCTACTCGGGAGTCTGAGGCAGGAGAATGGCGTGAACCCGGGAGGCGGAGCTTGCAGTGAGCCGAGATGGTGCCACTGCACTCCAGCCTGGGTGACAGAGCGAGACTCCATCTCAAAAATAAAAATAAAAATAATAATAATAAATAAAATAAAATATTAGCTGGGTGTAGTGGCACACATTTACAGTCCCAGCTACTTGGGAGGCTGAGGTGGGAGGATTGCTTGAGCCTAGAATGTGAAGGCTGTGGTGAGCCATGATTGCGCCACTGCACACCAGCATCGGTGACAGAGTGAGACTCTATCTCAGAAAAAGAAAACAAAAGAAAAGAAATTAACATTGATGGACAAAAAGCCTGGTACTTTTAAAATTTCTTAATTTTAAATAAATAAATAAAATAAAAGTGGAATTGGTATTTTTTAATAGACAAAATCTGTGCTTTGTTATAAAATTGGGGACAAAAAAACTTCCTGTTTCCTTGCAAATGAAGTAAAGAATGCTAGTAGGGCAGTGGGGACAGCTAAGCCTTGTAAAGCTGCTTACATTGCATTAGAAACTACAAAGTAAGAAACAGCCCATTATTCCACTTCTAGTTATTTCAGGAATGACATTGGAGAGCTCAGTGGATCCTACTTTAAATGAAGATCTGTTAAGTCTGCAAAACCACTTTTAAAATTCTAAAACTTATAATAGTTTTTCATTTCTCTATTTATATTGGAGCATAAAGTTTCAAAAGTTTCAATTTTCAGGGTGCCAAGAAGAAAACTGTTTTAGGAATGGGATTTCTGTAAAGGGTAAAATGTGTCAACAGCTTATGAATCTGAAAGGAGGGTTTATTGGCTCTAATTTTTTTTACATGGCATTTTCCCCTGATCACCCTTGTTGGACTTTATGCCAGTAGGTACATTTCTCATCATCTGTGACTGTGGCAGTTTTTAATCTTCTACTATTCATTATCAATTAAGTTTTAGCCCACCATCTATAAGTAGCATTTAAATTATCACACTATTAAAGTTTAAATCACTCCAAAGAGATAAGTAGGTGGTAATTGCTGTCATTGTATTTTGAAGATTAATATTATGAGCAAAAAATTAAATTATGTATAAGGTCTCATAAGTTATGGAAGCTACCTACTTTCTGCAGAATGGTATGCGTACCATCATTTTACTGTAATTATAATTCCCTTTTCACTATTATTATTAAATCTTAACAGTGATACCAGAAAGTTTTCATAATGTACATTTTGGTTATAATTGTTTCTTCACCTCTGTCAGGGTTCTGGTTTCCTACTTACAAGCTAACACAGGTTGTGCTGCCTGATCAGCATGAAAATGTGAATTTCTTATTTTCAAAACCATACCCAAAGACACATCACAAAGAAGTGGTTCATCAACTACTGTGTCACTCCTGCTCTTCAGTAGACCAGTGTTTATACTCATGGAGGGGTCATATAGGTTTGGCATCCTCCTTTTGAGAGACAAAGGATTGTCTTTGCTAATTTGAAAAAGCAAATTTTCAAAGAATGAAATGTTCATTTTGAAATAAGGTTTCTAGGACAGTGCAGTAAAGTGCGTTCCCCTTCTACAATTTTCTGAAATATTTTTAGCCTTCTAACATACATGCATGCATGCGCACACACTCACACACACTATATATAGCGGCCTGATTGTCGCAGTCCTTACTACTTCTACATGTGATCTGTGTATGTGAACCAGCAGCATCACTGCAGAGCTTGCCAGAGATGCTGAATCTCAGGCAGGTCCCACCCCAGACCCACTGAATCAGAATGTGCATTTCAACAAGATTCCCAGGTGTTGCATATGTTCAACTATATCCACAGTTTGAGAAGCTCTGGTATCAGGCATCACTGCCTGGCAGAAAGGCCAGGTGTGGCACTGTATTTTCACAGAATAAATTCTTACTCGGTGCCTGAGAGAATCCTTTGTTCTTTTTAAAACAAAGGTGATCCTGAGCTGGGTGTCAGCAAGGTAAGATTTGGGAAAGTAAAGGTTTTATAATCCTAATAGCATGACAATAGCAGCTATAAATATAATGCCAGGAAACAATACATGAGTGTTACTTCATACAGAGTAATACTCTACTATGATAGATGAGTTTTTTCCTCAATCATTTTGTCTCTGATGGTGTATTTAGTTAATTCTCTGCAAAGAGAAGTGTCCATAATAGGACTTGATATGACATAAAGTATGACCTCTTGATAGTCTTTAAGGAAACTTTCTTATTATAGGGTAACCCCACCAATATTAAGTTATAAAGATATTTTCGGGGGACATATGGGAGGGCCAAGAGCCAAATCAATAGGAGTCAGCTGTTTAGAATGAAATACTTCTCATGAATATTTATCTTACTGTTAGTCTGTATTAAACTCCCTTTTATTTTACATCTAGGATTTCTACCCAGTTTAGAACTTAGAGATGCTAATATTTTCAGATAAGGACTTTTTAGTTGTTGAATGCTATAACTTCTGTAATATTAATATTCACTGACTGATGATTAAATGTATCCTGTACAATTCATTATCTAAGTTAATCTTCACAACAGTCCTAGGCAACAAGGGACTTTTAAAATCTCCTTTTTACTGATGAGGAAACTCAGAAACCAAGAGATTAAGTAATTCACCAAACATTGTACAGCTACTAAGTGGGAGAAGCAAGTATTAAGTCTAGGATCTCTCATTTGAAAGTCCATTCTCTTATTTATGATACAAGATTGCCTTCTAGACTTCTTTGCGGCCCACAAATGCTGTCTCTTAATGGGCAAGTATGTCAAATCTCAACATCATTATTGACCTAGTTGTAATTAATTAGAAACCTTTTGGTAAATAATTACGTATATATAAGTCTTCTGACACACCCAAGCATCTATCCCATTGGTCAAACCCAAATACTGATCTTATTGGCAACTCATTAATATAACAGTGGTACAAATTGAACATCCCTCATCTGAAAATCTGAAATCAGAAATGCTTCAACTCTGAAACTTTTTGAGTGCTAACATGACACCAAAAGTGGAAAATTCCACACCTGACCTCAGGTTGTAGGTCCAGACAAAACTTTGTTTAATGCACCAAGTTATTAAAAATACTATATAAAATTACCTTTACACTATGTTTATAAGGTGTATATGAAACAATCAATTTCGTGTTTAGACTTGGGTCTCATCCCCAAAATATCTCATTATGTATACATAAATATTCCAAAATCCAAAAAAAAAAAAAAAAATCTGAAATCTGAAACACTTCTGGTTGGTCCCAAGCCTTTTGGATAAAGGATACTCAACCTGTATTAAAAAATATTGAAATCGCCGGGCGCGGTGGCTCAAGCCTGTAATCCCAGCACTTCGGGAGGCCGAGACGGGTGGATCACGAGGTCAGGAGATCGAGACCATCCTGGCTAACACGGTGAAACCCTGTCTCTACTTAAAAAATATGAAAAACTAGCCGGGCGAGGTGGCGGGCGCCTGTAGTCCCAGCTACTCGGGAGGCTGAGGCAGGAGAATGGCGTAAACCCAGGAGGCAGAGCTTGCAGTGAGCTGAGATCCGGCCACTGCATTCCAGCCTGGGCGACAGAGCGAGACTCCGTCTCAAAAATAAAATAAAATAAAAAATATTGAAATCTTAGTCATGTGGAATTTATGCAATTAGAAATTCAGTTAAGAATTTCAGAGTTACAGTTTATATTTTAAAATGTATTTTTTTTTTTTTTTGAGATGGAGTAGTCTCTGTCGCCCAGGCTGGAGTGCAGTGGCACAATCTTGGCTCACTGCAACCTCCGCCTCCCAGGTTCAAGCAATTTTCCTGCCTCAGCCTCCTGCGTAGCTGGGACTACAGGCATGTGCCACCATGTCTGGCTAATTTTTGTATTTTTAGTAGAGATGGGGTTTCACCATGTTGGCCAGGCTGGTCTCAAACTCCTGACCTCAGGTGATCCGTCCACCTCGGCCTCCCAAAGTGCTGGGATTATAGGTGTGAGCCACCGTGCCTGGCCCTAAAACTGTATTTTTATTTTAAAATATGAATATCTATTATCACCAAGTAATACAATTAAAGCTTGGAAATGAAAGGATCATACAATGCAAGAGTATCTGAAGTCATTTAAATAATGTCAAGAATAATGTTTTAATTGTTCTGCTTTTAGAATTTTAAGCATTTTTAGTTTTAAAAATACAAACGGAGGATTTTTGACAATATTTTACTTAACATTCCCTAATTGCTGAGAAATCATCTGTTTCAGAAATTAGCCATTGACAGATACTGAGTTTGAGATTCCCTTTTGCCAGAAAAAATTGTAGTAACATACAGTAAAATGGAAATTGCCAGTATGTTTGGGTATTTATTAGATTGAGAACCATTTCAGACACATCTAGATCAATCTGTAAGCAAAGAATTCAAAACTTGTGAGTTTAATTCTTGCCACCTGTCTGAGTCTGACAGTTTAGGCAAGGAGAATGTCTTATGAATTTGAGTATAATGAATTTGTGGAGGGGTTTTATTGCATGCATTTTCAGGATTATTTTGAAGATGCATGAAGTAGACTGAGCACGGTGACTCACACCTGTAATTCCAGCACTTTGGGAGGCCGAGGCAGAAGGATTGCCTGAGTCCAGGAGTTCAGGACCAGCCTGGGCAACATAGTGAGACTATGTCTCTGAAAAAATAAAAATAAAAATAAAATGCACGAATTAATGCAGAAAAAAAGAAACAGTTTCCATTCAAATTTCTGCTTTTCAAATCTGAAACACTTAACTGTTCACTCTGGCTACATGAGGTACTTGTTTTAGGGGAAAGAAATTCAAGATTTAAGAAGGCATTTATTTATGCTCTCAAAAATCTATAGGATATAGTCTTTGAAAATGAATAAATTATTTTTGGGGCACTTACAACATATGTTTTTCTATGTTGGTCTTTTCTAAGTGGAGATTTTTCTACGTGGGCAGATAAATACCAGTATTAGGAAAATATATATATACTCATGGAGTACAAGTACAGTTTTGCCACATGAATATATTGCATTCTAGTGAAGTCAGGCCTTCAGTGCATCCATCAGTGCAGCAACACACTTTGCACCCACCAAGCAACCTCCCATCATCTATCACCCCATGCCTCCAAGTCTCCATTGTCCATCATTTCACACTTGGCTTTCTTGTGTACAAATTATTTAGCTTCCACTTGTGAGAACATGTGGTATTTGTCTTTCTGTGTCTAAATTGTTTCACTTAAGATAATGGCCTCCAGTTCTATAAATGTTGCTGCAAAAGACATGATATCAATCTTTTTATGGCTTAGTATTCATTGTGTACACATAACACATTTTCTTTATTCAGTCCTCCACTGATGGACACTTAAGTCGATTCCATATGTTTGATATTGTGAACAGAGCTGTGATAAACATACAAGTGCAGGTATCTTTTTGATATAATGATTTCTTTTCCTCTGGGTATATACCCAGCAATGGGATTGCTGGATCAAAGGTTAGTTGTATTTTTAGTTCTCGAAGAAATCTCCACAGTTTTCCATACAGGTTTTACTAGTTTATTTGCATTCCCATAACAATATATAAGAGCCGGGTGCAGTGGCTCACACCTGTAATCCCAGCACTTTGGGAAGCCAAGATGGGTGGATCCCTTGAGCCCAGGAATTCAAGACTAGCCTAGGCAACATGGTGAAACCCTGTCTTTACTAAAAATACAACAAATTAGCTGGGCATAGTGGCTTGTGCCTGTAATCCCAGCTACTTGGGAGGCCAAGGCAGGACAATCGCTTGAGCCTGGGAGATTGACCCTGTGATGGTACCACTGCACTCCAGCCTGGGCAACAGAGCGAGACTCTGTCTCAAACTAAAACAAAACAAAAAATATATGAGTTCACTTTCCTCTGCATCCTTACCAACAGCTGTTATTTTTTGTCCTTTTAAAAAAATTATGCTAAATTGTTGTGGGTACACAGTAAGTGTATATATTTATGGAGTACATGAGATGTTTTGATACTGGCATGCAGTGCGTAATCATCACTTCATGGAAAACGGGGTATCCATCCCCTCATTTATCTTTTGTATTACAATCCAATGATACTCTCAGTTATTTTCCAATGTAAAATTAAATTATTATTGACTATGCTCACCCTGTTGTGCTATCAAATACTAGGTCTTATTCATTCCTTCTATTGTTTTACGTGTGTGCTCATTAACCATTCCTACCTCCCCTCCCCACAACCCCCTTCTGGGCCTCTGGTAACCATCTTTCTACTCTCTATCTCCATGAGTTCAACTGTTTAGATCCTACAAATAAGAGGGAACAGAGAACATGTAATGTTTGTCTTTCTGTGCCTGACTTATTTCACTTAGCATAATGACCTCCAGTTCCCTCCATGTTATACATGTATTTTTTGTCCTTTAATAATAGCCATTCTGATTGGTATAAGATGATGTTTCATTGTGGTTTTAATTTGAATTTTTCTGATGACTAGTGATGTTGAACATTTTTTCATATGCTTCTTGGCTATTTGTCTTTTGAAAAATGTCTGTTCCTGCCCTAAACCCACTTGCCAATGGGATGATTATTTGGCTTTTTTGTTTTTTCAGAGACAGAGTTTCGCTCTCATTGCCCAGGCTGGAATGCAATGGCACAATCTCAGCTCACTGCAACCTCCACCTCCTGGGTTCAAGTGATTCTCCTGCCTCAGCCTCCCAAGTAGCTGGGATTACAAGCATGTGCCACCACACCCAGCTAACTTTTTGTATTTAGTAGAGACGGGGTTTCACCATGTTGGCCAGACTGGCCTGGAACTCCTGACCTCAGGTGATCCACCTCCCAAAGTGCTGGGATTACAGGTGTGAACCACCATGCCTGGCCTTTTTGGTGTGCACGTGTGTGTATGTGTGTTTGCCCTGCTCTGTCACCTGGGCTGCAGTTTAGTGGCTCAGTCACTGCTCACTGCAGCCTCGACCTCTCAGGCTCAAATGGTCCTCATACCTCAGCCTCTTGAGTAACTGGGAATACAGGCACACACCACCATACTCAATTGATTTTTGTATTTTTTTGTAGAGATGGGGTTTCACCATGTTGCCCAGGCATTTGGGGGTTTTTGGTTAAGTTGTTTGAGTTCCTTGTAAATTCTGGATGTTAGTCCCCTGAAGGATGTATCATTTGCAAATATTTTTTCCCATTCCAAAGGCTGTCTGTTCACTCTGTTAATTATTTCTCTTGCTGTGCAGAAGCTTAGTTTAGTCCCATTTGTCTATATTTGTTTTTGTTGCCTGTGCTTTGAGATCTTAGTCAAGAATTCTTTGCCTAGACCAGTATCTAGAAGAAGAGTTTTCTCTAAGTTTTCTTCTAGTATTTTTATAGTTTCAGGTCTTACTTTTTACTTTTAATTGCATTTATTTTTGCTGAATGAATCCTGTGCCATAAGTTTTTATTTCTTCAGTTTCTTTTGGGATATCTTTTTCTGTGTCCAGCCTCCTCTTCTGCTTTAGGAACAATTTGTTCCTTTTCAGTAAAGCTCTCAGTGTGGCAGGGAGAGCTCCTGTATGAACTCTGGAAGTCTGGTGGCACATCTTGGATGCTTTGTTCACCTGGATATGTTTAATGACCAGAGGATCTACACCCAGATCCTTAAGTTCAGCATTACTCTGCATTTTTTTCTGCTTTTTTTGAGACAGAGTCTCACTCTGCTTCTCAGGCTGGAGTGCAGTGGCATGATCTCGGCTCACTGCAACCTCTACCTCCCAGGTTCAAGCAATTCTCCTGCCTCAGCCTCCTGAGTAGCTGAGATTACAGGTGCCCACGACGACGCCCAGCTAAGTTTTGTATTTTTAGTAGAGAGGAGATTTCGTCAGGTTGGCCAGGCTGATCTTGAATTCCTGACCTCAAGTGATCCACCCGCCTCTGCCTCCCAAAGTGCTGGGATTACAGGCATGAGCCACCACGCCTGGCCATTACTCTGCATTTTTAAGCATGTACAGCAAAAACTCAATAGTCTTTTTGGGCCACTGATTCTGTCTAGTTCCACTGTTTGACCAGGGCACACCTAACAACTCTATCATTGTAATGTTTGAAGTGTACATACTGTTTTTGTAAAGTGACGTCTTTCTCCCATTCCAGTAGATGTAGCTTAAAAATAAAAAAGTGACATTTTTCAGATACCTTTTTTTTTTTTTGAGGTGGAGTCTGGCTCTGTCGCCCAGGCTGGAGTGCAGTGGCATGATCTCGGCTCATTGCAAGCTCTACCTCCTGGGTTCATGCCATTCTCCTGTCTCAGCCTTGCGAGTAGCTGGGACTACAGGCACCTGCCACCATGCCCGGCTAATTTTTTTGGTATTTTTAGTAGAGACTAGGTTTCACCATATTAGCCAGGATGGTCTCGATTTCCTGACCTCGTGATTCGCCCGCCTCGGCCTCCCAAAGTGCTGGGATTACAGGCTGGAGCCACTGCGCCCGGCCGATCTTTCAGATACTTAATGGCTTTTTGTATATGCATACCTTTGATGGTCTGGGCAGTTTATGAAAGTGAACATGAAGATTTGAGCCTCTTGATTAGCATGATTTTTTCTGGGTCAAGTCAGATCACCTCAGGCTGCATAGGGGAAGAGGTTTTACTTTAGCTCTTAAATCCACTTTGAAGTAATTTTTGTTCATGGTGAGAGATAGGAGTCCAGTTTCACAGTCCAATTTTCCCACCACTATGTATAGAAGAGTATCCTTTCCTCAGTGTATGTTCTTGTTGACTTTGTCAAAGATCAGTTGGCTGTAAGTATGTGGCTTTCTGGGTTCTCTATTCTGTCCATTGATCAGAACAGTCCATTGTCTGTTTTTAACAGCAGTACCATGCTGTTTTGTTTACTATAACCCTGTAGTGTAATTTGCAGTAAGGAAATGCAGTGCTCCAGCTTTGTTCTTTTTGCTAGTATTGCTTTAGCTATTTGGGTTCTTTTTTGGTTCCATATGAACTTTAGAATAGTTTTTTTTTCCAATTTTGTGAAAAATGATGTTGATATTTTGATAGGGATTGTGTTGAAGCTATAGATTGCTTTTGGCATTATGGTCATTTTGATGGTATTAATTACAGTCTTAGGAAGATTCTTTAACAGGAAAAGAGCAGCTACTTAAAAATGTTTTCACAAATCATGCAAGGAAATTTGATGTATTTGCCAAGCCTTTTGTTTGGCACTCTTTTCTTCATTATTTCTTAACCTCACAGTTTTTCTAGGAGTGACATATTTTGTTATTGGTGGTTTCTTTGTTTTTTGTTTTTAAACCATCTCTGAATAAGGAAGGAGTGAGGTATTGTCTCCACTTTACAGATGAGGAAAACAGGCAAATCTTTCAAGGTTGTAGAGCTGGAAAGTGGTCCAGGTAGAATTCAAACCCACACCTGTTTTATTCTTCATGCTTCATTCTGTCTGTAGTAATTGTCTTTTACTGTTTCATTCTTGTACTGCTTTATCACCTAGTTGTGGATAAACAGTTCACCTCTTTGGTAGAACATCTGAAGCCGTTACTGTGGGAAACTGTTTGGGAATGGCCTTTGTGATATAGCTTCCAGTTAATTTCCTGAGTAGGGGGCTGCTGGGCAGGATCCCTTCTGCCTGGATATCGTTTATGTTTGTGTTTCTTACCTTCTGGAGTGGGGGTTGGGGAAGAGTGGCTGGGAAATGGTACATGTCCTGGCTCCAGGAGGCTGGCTAGGGTTTGTTTTCCTTCTTCGTTCATGCCAGCCCTGTTAGCCAGGGGCTGGGTTCTCTGTCCACCCTTACTGGTTCCAATCACCTTGCACAGCTTTCTCTCTCTCTCTCTCTCTGCCCTATACTTCTGTTTGCCTCTTCTGTTCCTCTGATCAGACCATCCCTTTCCACCTTAAGCCAACCTGAATCCCTCCTCCAGCTGGTCTGTGTGCTCTTATATTGCATCCTGCTGGATGCCAGCCTTCTCAGACTCTGATGAGGATTTTAACACACTTCTGTGAGCTTAAGCCAAAAAGGAGAGTACAAATCAGACCAGAAAAAGAGAGGTGATTGACTACAATAGGAGAGAAAGGTTTCAACAGTGGATGGATTCTGACAGCTAAAATTCAATCTTTTGAAGTGCTGGAATTTCCATCTTGACGACTTATTTCTTGGCAAACATCTCTCTTCACAGTGATTACAGCTGTTCCATTCAGAATTATTTCAGTTCTTCAAAGCAAGGAGAGTGTTTAAAGAGTTGCTTACAAATTGTATTTTTATTGGTGATGGTCACTCCTGTGTAGCACCCAAGGAGGAGACACTAACTGCATCCATTCTGGCTTATGATGTTGTCTATCAGATCATTTCTGCAGGTTAGGTACCAGTGTAAAGTTGGAAAGAGTAGTGCTGCAATTGACAACTGAGGTAGGACCTCAGGCATTGTCTGTACTCTGATGGGATTATCAGCTCACTAATGACTATTCATATTCTGTTAGGGAAAAATTATTTATATAAAATGTTCATATTCATCATCAAAAAATGAAGAAAGGAGCTAAGCAAATATGATTTAATGCCAGCATAGTATTACATTATGTGAATATACTGTAAGCATTGGGCCAAGTTTATTGATTTACAGTGGAAGATAGCCTTTCCAGGCTCTAAAATATTCATAGCTACTCCCTATGGCTCTCCATTTCTTGTAAAAGTACCAAGATAAGGATTCTTGATTGGAGTGGAATCCAAATGTAGGTAACTGCCCAGTGTTTTGGATTATTTCAGTGGTAATAGAAACTAACAGACTGAGTATCACTAGTATCTAGCTAGTGGTTCAAAGAGAATGCCCCTGTATGACAGATTTGGTATTTTTGCAATGAAATTACTATGTCAATTGTCTGGCTTATATTTTTCTCAAGACCCCGCTTCTTTTTTTTTCTCAAGACCCCTGTTGTTGTTGTTGTTGTTTTTTGAGACGGAGTTTCGCTCTTGTTGCCCAGGCTGGAGTAGTGCAATGGTGTGATCTTGGCTCACCACAACCTCAGCCTCCCGGGTTTAAGCGTTTCTCCTGCCTCGGCCTCCCGAGTGGCTGGGATTACAGGCATTGCCACCATGCCTGGCTAATTTTGTATTTTTAGTAGAGATGGGGTTTCTCCATGTTGGTCAGGCTGGTCTCAAACTCCAGACCTCAGGTGATCTGCCCACCTCGGCCTCCCAAAGTGCTGGGATTACAGGTGTGAGCCACTGCACCCGGCCTGCCCCTCTTCTTATATTATTAAAGTAACTTACTTTATATTCCTTTTGCTACTGTTTTTGTGATGGAAAACTAACTTTCTAATGCAGTGTTGCTCAAGCTTTAATGTGCATCCAAATTGTCTGGGGAATCCTGTTAAGTGTAGATTGTTTTTTAGGAGGTCTGTATGTAGAAACACAGATTCTTATTCTTAGATAATGCTGACTGATGGTGCTGGTTAACATAACCCTTTGAATATCTCATCATCCTAAGAAATATCTGATAAGAAATATAATAAGAAATATATTTCTTAGGATGAGTTATTTCTATACAAAACTAACATTTCTGAAAATCAGCATGAAATCAGAGCATGAAATTTTCTGACCTTATCCTCAGATGCAGGAGTGCCATGAAAAAAAATTGAACTAATGAAGTAATTGGATTATAAATATTATGCATCAAAAATCTCAAAGGATCCATTAAAAAATTTATGGTAAAGTTTAAAAAAAAAAGCAGTAGAGTCTAGTTTGTGTGAAAATCTCACTTCTATTTATTTGAGCTGATCTTGAGATATGCCATTACTAGCAATATCAAATGAGGTTTTGTTTTGCTTTTTAATGATGTGTCTTTGGCATATCCTGGAATCAGGAATTTGATGTTTCTCACACAATTTTCTAAGAAATTATAAGTCAACATGTATTGTGTTCCAGCCCACAGTTCCTTCATGGTAGAGAGGTAGGCTATTCGCTTCTAATTGGTAGATTTAAGGATCTGTGGAACTTAGCAAAGAGCCATTTCTTCTGTGCCGAGGGACAGGGGAGGGGAATTGCATGGGGGATAATGAACAAGTCAACAATCGTTTTAGAAGATTTAGCATTGGCATAATTAATAACTTCTTGAGAAGGTAAAAACCACAATTTAAAGATGAGTTATATTAAAGGATTGGTATGTTGTAGGACTGATGATAACTAGAAAAAATGGCAGCATAGCCAACAAAACTCCCAGCCAAAGGATACTAAGTGATAAAAGAAGGAATTAACTAGAAGTTGAAGTCAGTAATTATGTTGTTTACCTATTAGTATGAGTGAAGAAATGGCATGATCTACCTGAAGGAGGAAGGACCCATTTGATTATCCAGAGAGCAAGAGTTCATTCTTACTATTGGAGACTTGAACTTCCTGGTTATTCCATTAAGTCATTCATTTAACTGTTTTGTCAAAAATTCCTTAGGCAAACTAAATGAGTAGACTGATGATATTAAATGGCAGTAATTCCATGCAGTTAGACAGGGATAGATGAGATTGTCTGCAATGTTTATAAATTCCTTTTAGAAAGGGAGCAAGATTAACCCTGTTAATTCCTGTTAAATAGGTAAGGCAAATTTCCTTTAATCCTTGGACATTACTAAAAGTTAGTACAGGGTGGCCAGGTGTGGTGGCTTACTCCTGTAATCCCAGCACTTTGGGAGGCCGAGGCGGGCAGATCACGAGGTCAGGATTTGGAGACCATTCGGATGGCTAACACGGTGAAACCAAGTCTCTACTAAAAATACAAAAAAATTAGCCTGGCATGGTGGCAGGCACCTGTAGTCCCAGCTACTCGGGAGGCTGAGGCAGGAGAATGGCATGAACCCAGGAGGCGGAGCTTGCAGTGAGCCGAGATCATGCCACTGCACTCTAGCCTGGGTGACAGAGCGAGACTCCATCTCAAAAAAAAAAAGTTAGTAAGGGGTGGCATATCAAGGATGAAGTTCCTTGGACTGCAAAGATTCCAGAAACAAATGATATTTGGTAGAGTAGAGCTGAAGGTAGAAGATGAGTGTGGCAGTCAGACATCAGACCACTAATATGTCTTGGTGAGTTTTCATGTTCCCGTTCTTGAGAGAAATGGGAAATTCAATCATGTGCTGCCAAATTGGCAGGACAGTTATTCTCGCAGTCAGAGTCACCAGTAGACTTTTACTAATTAATCTGCATGATAGAGGACTTTATTTTTTAATTTTTAAAAATTTTTTAAATTTTTATTTTTTTTTAATTTTTGAGATGAGTCTCACTCTTGTTGCCCTGGCTGGAGTGCAATGGTGTGATCTCAGCTCACTGGAACCTCCATCTTCTGAGTTCAAGCATATCTCCTGCCTCAGCCTCCCGAGAGTTGGGATAACAGGTGCCCACCACCACACCCAGCTAATTTTTGTATTTTTAGTAGAGATGGGGTTTGAGACCATCTCTGGCCTCAAACTCCTGACCTCAGGTTATCCACCTGCCTCAGCACCACAAAGTTCTGGGATTACAGGCCTAAGCCACCACACCTGGCCAACAGAGGACTTTATTTAGAAACATAAATAAATGAAAAAAATACATACTTTTTAAACCTGGAGTAAAAATTAGAAATTCAGTTAGTACTCTTAAAACATACACATGGAAATCAAAACCTTTTTGATTTTGAAGTCCAGTCCATGCTATTAAACACAGCCCTGGAAAATGGTAGGAAGTATATAACACAACAGTAAGGTGTGCTGCAAGGTGTAAGGAGTGCTCTAAGTTCCAGCACCACCACCTACAGTTTATATACCATCCAATTCATGGAAGCACCAAGCCTGTTTTCAGATCTGTAAAACCTGTATAATGTCTGGGTTGTTGTGTTTTTTACAATATGACAAAGGAAATGAAAACACCTTGAATAGTGATGCTTTTTAAGAAAATACAGTAACAGATAAATGCAAGAAATTTGCATATCTAACATTAGCAATTTAAACTCTTTGGATCCAACAACGTATTGTTTTTCTCTGAAGATGAAATTCTCCAGGGTTGTGAGACACAGACCAGGAGTAAGCTACTTGCCGGGGAAGTGCATAACCAGCCCTGTGGCACTATTTCTCAACCCACCGAGAAGTGCATTCTCCATTTGCTATAGCAGAAATAGTAACTCTAGGGATGTGGTAACTTTATTTGTAGAGAAAGTTAAAGAAGAAAAGTGAAAAAAATTCTGAGGGCTCCTAGTTGGGGGAAAAAAAAACCAAAACAAAATAAAGGAAAAACCATTATATTGGAATGCTAATAACAATTTGGGGAATTCAGTCAGGAAACAACCTTCTGAATCTCACAAATTTTTTTTTCTTTCTTTTTTTTGAGACAGGGTTTTACTCTGTTGCCCAGGCTGGATGGAGTGCAGTGGTATGATCTCAGCTTGCTGTAGCCTCCACCTCCCCAGGCTTAGATGATTGTCCTACCTCAGCCTCCTGAATAGCTGGGACTGCAGGCATGAGACATCATGCCCGGCTAATTTTTGTATTTTTGGTAGAGACAGGTTTTCGCCATGTTGCCCAAGCTGGGCTCAAACTATCCACCCACCTCAGCCTCCCAAAGTGCTAGCATTACACGTGTGAACCACTGTGCCTGGCCCCCCAATTTTTTTTTCTGTTTCTTTAATTAATTAATTAAAGAGACTGGGTCTCCCTATGTTGCCAGGATAGATTTGAACTTCTGGGCCCAAGCAGTCCTCCCATCTTAGGCTCCCAAGTAAGCTGGGACTACAGGCATGCGCCATCATGCCTGACTTCTTTCTATTTCTATTAGATCCCTGTTGATTCTATTTCAGAATCAATTTTATGATATTTGAGTGAAAAAAGAAACCATCCCCCTCCCTCAAAGAGGAGGAAACTGGATAGGAACCAAAGTACTTTTAATCTTATCAGGTTTCCTTTCTGGCTGTCAGACTGCCAGCTCCACTGGCCTATGGAACACAAAGGGCACTGGCATTTGGTAAGAGCTGTAAAGAGACTATAGTGCTACCGATAATAAGTGGATGGGTAGGAATGAGTGACAATCATGGCTTATATGGCCCCTTCCCAGAGCCCCTACTGTTGCTGCTGCTGCTCCTATTTGAGCCACTAAGAAAAATGTGGGCAGTTTTTTTTGGCATGATGCTGGTTGAGAAGTGGGCAAAGGGAAGATGATCAGAAAAGCAGGACCAGCTTACAGGATTGTTGAGAAGTGACACTACTCAAGCTGGGGCTAAACTATCTCTGTGGTAGTCGTTCTGATTCAAGTATCTTCTCTTACACCAGCTGAATTTTTTGTATTTTAAAATTTTGTCTACAATTCCCAGGGTACCAAAAGTTTTATATATATACACACACACACATACATACACACATACACACTAATACAGTATTAATGCTGTAGGATCAAATACTTCTGCATGATCTCAGTGATTCTCAAGGTTAGGATCATCCCTCCCCAGTGGGTTTTTCTCCATCATCTGTAGTGCTGCCTCAGGTCTTCTGCCCCCCTGGTCCCTAGATCTTCTGATACACCCCCTTTCTGAGTGTGTGGTCCCAGGGAACTGCTGTTTCTGTTGCATTTTTCAGGTGCATTGTAGGTATCCTTCAGATGTATGGGGCCAAAGGTTAGAGTTACCTAGGCAGCTTTTATAATATACCAATGCTCCAGCTGGGCATGGTGGCTTATGCCTATAATCCCAGCACTTTGGGAGGCCAAGGCAGGTGAATCACCTGAGGTCAGGAGTTTGAGACCAGCCTTACCAACATGGAGAAACCATGTTTCTACTAAAAATACAAGAGTAGCTGGGCGTGGTGGCTCATGCCTGTAATCCCAGCTACTCAGGAGGCTGAGGCAGGAGAATCACTTGAACCCGGGAGGCAGAGGTTGCGGTGAGTCGAGAATGCACCATTGCACTCCAGCCTGGGCAACAAGAGCGAAACTCCATCTCAAAAAAAAAAACCACAAAAAACCAACTCAGTATTTGAATCAGAATGACTACCACAGTTTAGCCCCAGCTTGAGTAGTGTCATTTCTCAACAATCCTGTAAGCTGCCATGATTGAGAGGCCTCCCCAGCCACGTGGAACTTGTAAATCCAATGAACCTCTTTCTTTTGTAAATTGCCCAGTCTTGGGAATGTCTTTATCAGCAACATCAGCATCATGTCTTTATCAGCAACAGCAATACAGTAATAAAAGAATATGCACAATATTATTTAGATTTTGTTAAACTTTAGGTATTTCTTGAGGACCTTAATATTATATATAATAATATATATTCATTTAAAAAATGACCCTTGGTTGCCATTAACAAGTAGTCATTGAAGTCACTTGGTTAATAAGGACAAGCTTAATATCACTTAGACTTTGCTAAAACTTTGAGTATCTATTTATAACTTTAAGAATTCAAAAAAGTATTATCTCTTGGTTACAATTGAGAAGTGTTTAGAATTAAAGTCAGAAAACCATTTTAAAAAATTAAAAAGAAGCATGGTGGCATGACACTTGTAGTCCCAGCTACTCAGGAGACTGAAGCAGTGAGCTGTGATTGCACCACTGCACTTCAGCCTGGGAGACAGAGCAAGACCCCATCTAAAAAATAATAATAATAACAAAAATACAATTTAATTAAAAAGAACTAGGGCCTCAGAGTCAATATCCATTCTTTTTTAGCAGAGCAGGGGATAGAAACTGCTAGGGATCTGACACTGAGCACAAAAGCTTAGGAAGTAAGGAGCAGGAAGCAGCTGATCATTGCAGTTGCAGAAATAAACCTTGTCCACAGGCTTCCCCTAGCTTTATCATCTTGTGGAAAGAAAAGAAAAAGAAAAGAGACCCAGCTTTTTCACCTTCCCGTGAAACACAAAGTCAAGTTTGAGGGCTTATATAGAAAAGTACTAGCCCTGCCTTTCTCCAAAGTGGCATGGGCAGTAAAGGACTGTAAAGCCAGCAGCAACCTGAGAAACATGTGAGTCAGTCCCAGCTAAGGCAGCCAGGGATTAGGGAAGTCACAGATAATCACCACATGGTAGGAACAGTAGGGAATACCAAAGAGACCAGTGACACAGCCATCCATCCCTGACGGTGCTTGATGACTAGCGTAAAGGGCAGGTTCTGTAAGGTGTCCTGCCAGGGAAGGGGTTAGATAGGACAAGAGCCCTGTAAACACTAGAGATTACTAAATCGTTTACAACTGAGTGGGAAAATTTGAGATTCTTTGCTAGCAAGATCCGGTAATGGTAGTTATTTCAGTTATGTTAGAGGGTGGTACCTGTTGAATGAGAGGTTGGCTGAAGTAGACTTGGGAAAGGGGAGGCAGGGGTAGGTTAAATTCCAGCAAAAAAAAAAAAAAAAAAAAAAATTGATAAACAAAGCTGACTTTTGCTTAAAAACTGTTAAACCACTGTTGATGAGAAGAGTAGGCCAGCTGTACAGCAATTCTCTCCTTTGCTTCCAAACTCTGTCTAAAAAAAGACAAAATGGAGATATATATTAGAGAAAAGGTCCAGGTCTAGCAGAGCAAGAGGAAATTTTTGTGTGTGCATTGTTATTCTCTAAAATTAGATATATAAGCAAAACAAAAGATCTTTAACAGGGAAAACTACAATAGAAATAAACTTAAATAAGAGAAGGAAAGTTACTGAGGTCACTGTGATTATCTACATGTGTCTCTTTATCTCTGAAAAGTAAAATATTGACAGACTGGAGCCCCAAGGGGATGGAAATGTATCCAATTCTCACTCAAATAAAAATGGATTGGGCTCAGTTCCAGAGAACATTCTTGGATTTGATGTTTTTAGCTTCCTAAGTTTAAACAGCTGAAATTTCTTCTTATCAGGCTTTCATAGAAGAAAAATGTTTTCTTCATTTTGTTGTTTATTTTCTTAATTAAAAAAAATACAACCACAAACATGCTAATCCCCCATAATATCACTTTTTTCTTAAAAAGAAATGAAAGTTGCCCTAATCTTCAACCCCGCAAGATAATAACTTTTAATATCCCTTTAAAACTTTTTTCTATATCAGAGACACATATCTATATCCACTGAGGTTTCTATATCAATACCTAAAAATATACATAATAATTTTACTTCATGCAGATCTTCATTGAAAAGATAGAATACTGTGTCCTTGGCTTAGGTACTATGGGTGTAATGATAGTTTTATATGTCTAATCTGTAATCGTTTTTGGAGTACAACACAGTTATTCAGGTTGTGGCTGATGGAAACCACAGGAGTCTGGGGACACACTTAAGAGCTGTGTGAGACTCACCCCTGCCCCGCCAGCCCACATCCACATGTCTTACCACACAAAAAGTGACCATTGCTCAGTTCCTTATACACACCAAACTCTAGCATTCAGGCTTTCCAGTATGTACTTTCTTTTCCTCGGAATGTTCTTCCTTCTGCTCTTCTCAAAGATGGCTATTTCTCATTTTTTTGTGATCTCAATTCATTCCCATGTCTTTAGGGAGACATTCTCATTCTCCATCCAAAAGAGCTCCCCTCCATCTGCTAACACCGTCTCTTTGACACTCTAATTTCCTTCAAAACACATCATAGTGCGTTTACTATTATTTGTTGATTGGTGTGTATCTCTCTGCTTTTCAATGAAACAAGCTCTGTGAGGCTTGTTTGTACCCATCTTGTTCAGTACTGTGTATCCAGCACCTAGCAGAGGATCTGGCAGATAAGAAATACCCAATAGGATTTGTGGAATTAATGAGGTATATAGAACTTTATTAGCACCAATCCACAGACATATATTACTAGCTTGCTTTACAACCACAGGGCCATGAAGAAAGAGGTTGCTATTTGAGTGGTGTTTATTAGACATAATTACAAGTTAAAAGTTAAAAGTGAATCCTTAGTGAAGTAGGTTAAATCAGTAATAAATTATCGAGCATGTTGTATTAGGTCACAGACCTTTAGAAACCTAAGCAGTAACATGGAAGAACTGCTCTATGAATTTCAATAATGACTTTAGCAGAAGCTGTGGGTAGAAGAAAGAATTGGACTCACTTTGAACCCAGAGTTCCTCTTTATTAGCCAGTTATAAGCAAGTCCTTTTTTGAGCCCCAGTTTTGTTGTCCATAAGAGGCAGTAAGTTTGTCTGAAGGATGATGTAGGTGTGACGTGACATACACTTAAGCCCTGCCCTAATCATGTAAATGAATGTGCACAGTCCTGTTGTTTTGAAATTAAAGTGGGAGCCCATGAAGCTAGATGGGTGGGAGTTCCGTAGCCAATTGTGTTATTTCCAGAAGTTTGTTATGGCCTCAGAGTGTGTTGTCGAGGAATTTATGTAATGTTAGTGACTTGTAAAGAGCCATCCACATTTATGGTCCTATCATTACTATTACTGTTACATGCTTGAAAAAAAATCCACATTCTATTAATAAATAAGAGAAATCTGATAAGATTGAGCATTAGCTTTTTACCTTTTTAATTTAGATAGATTTAGTGGAAACATAAACTTAACTGACATGGATAATAAGATCTATACTAAAGTCAAAACAGCTTATCATATCTTGGATGAGGCTAATCTTAAAAAGGGGCTACTGAAAATGGCTCTTCACCAGGCAGTAGAAAGTGAGTTTGTCCCATTTCTGATTGACTTTGACCTCTGCTTTCCAACTTTGCCCCAAAGAAAGTTAGTCACGACTTTGCCACAAAGAAAGTTAATCACGATGATGAACTTCTTAGGTGGAAGCAGCCATAAAGTGGAAGATCACTAAAGGCAACCAGCTAGTTACTTAGGTTTCTACTCAGCCAGGCTAGATTTAATCCAGGCTCAGAGTCAGAGAATCACAGAATTCTAATGCTGGAAGGAACTAACATTTCCTTTTTTAACTACAAAGTCTAATTTAAAGCTTTCTAAGTTTCTAATTTAAAGTTTTCCAGTTTTCTAAGGAAACCAAAGAAATTAATTTTATTATATTTCTTGACCTATTCGATATCAGATTATAAAATTTCTGAAGGTACCATTTTTCTTGCCAAGCCTTGATATATATTTGATAGTATTACCATGGCACCGTTGGCCTTCTAACCAACAAGAAAGAGAGTAATTCTGTGTTTAGATGAGTGTCACAGCTCTTTAACAGACAATCCCAGAAGACATCTAGACATTCCTGTGATAAAATTTTCTATTTGGGCCTCTATTTCTCCACTTCCACCTTTCTCACTCTTCCCCTACTTCTGAGTCTAAATAGGATATAGGTGGACATAGTACAGTTATTGATTAGATGCTAATTTTGTTAGTTTTGCCTGAAACTGCCACTTTACAAATTAACATTTGAGGACTGGAAACACAAAGGTGATAGGAAACTCAGAAAACCATGGCTCACCTTGTACCAGTTATTTAGAATGTAAAATAATGTTCACTGTGGTCATTGGGTGCAGCTGGTATAATTAGGGGCAGCTGGCAGATGCTACAGACTATTTATTCTGAGTAAATAAAGAAAATATTCATAAGCCAATGGGAAGACTACATCTCAAGTCATTAGTTTGTAAGGAAGTGCTGATTGCTCCTAATTTAGGTGATTATATCTGTCAGTCAAGTGAATATGTAATCAGTCCTAGCTTTGGTAAGAGGAGGACATATTTTCTTTATTACTACTTACACATTTCAAGTTTTAAACAAGGTGTTCAACATAGAATGAACATTATAGACAAACCCATAGTTGTAGGAATTCTACTCAGAAGAACTACCACCAGTACAGCCTTTAAACACTTTATAATTGAGCTTAAATCTGAAGCTTGAAGTATTATATTTATGTGCCTATTCCTAATGCTGGGTGTTTTCCAACTCAAGGGAAAACATTTGAGTCACACATGATATGTCAAAAAGCAAAATGAGAATTTGAGAATGCTTGTCTAGAAAACTGAAACCAAAATAACACTAGAAATTTCAAATATCTAGAATCCTAACAAATGCAGCCCAGTTATGAACATGCAGTCTTTGTGATCAATGCTTTAAGAAGCCCACCGTAAGATATCTTCAATATTAACCCAGACTTAATTATGAACATCCTAGTCACATATCCAAGTTAAGAAAAAAAATTCATTTTTCTACTAGAATCACACAGGTTCAACATCCAATGAATCTAAGTAAGTTCTTGAGATGTTAAGGAAGGTAGACATCAGTTCTTCCCGAGCCTTACATTAAATTGTGGTCAGTCTTCTCTCTTCCAGAATTTTTTATTTTGACCCTTTGTTCATCTTGAAGGATCTTCTCTGAACACCAAGTTGTCTGTGGTGCCTGGCACTGGATCAGACCATTGCTGACAATAGGAGGATTACTTCATTATTCCTCTAGGCAGCCTTGATTGTGGTCAGTTACCAGAAGAGGAGACAGGAGAAGGAAAAGAGAGACAATGATTGCAGTTCATCTGCTGATTGGCTTCTTCCCCACTAAGGACTTTACCTGTCCCTTGAACTTACCTATTTAAACAATTTTAGTGTCTGCCTTTTCTCCCTAGGCTACTAACCCTGATACCCTGTAAGTGTTCCTATGGAGCTTCATTTCAATTGTTTCTGACCTCTTCTCATATTTGCCAACTAAATTATAATTTTTGCCTTCTAAGTTGCTGACTTTGGCTTTGAAGTCATACAGAAGCCAGTTTGAACCGAGAACACCATTTCTTACAAGTTATGCGAACTTGGGCAAGTTATTTAACGCAGTATGTGCTGCATTTCTTTATCTGCAAATGGGGGATGGTACACACACCTAGTGAAGTTGGTGTGAAAAGTAAAGGAGAAATCAGCATCAAGTTCTTAGTGCAGTTTCTGAAAAGTCTCAAGAAACACTGGACTCTGGTACAAACTTAATAAATCACATTCATTAGGTACCTTCAGATTATTTTAAATGACTTGTTAGCCTTAAGGTGATTCTCTTATCGTCAACCAGTTATACATCCACAAAATAAAGGAATATCCTAGGTTCTATTTCATAGTTCTGTTAGTGATATACATAAAAGGAAAGTACTCACATTTTAGCCTGGAATATAAGGCCCTTCACAGTTCCTCTTCTACCTTATGTCCCACATCATCACTTTTTTTCCTGGAGACAGGGCCTTGCTCTGGCACCCAGGCTGGAGTGCAGTGGTATGATCACAACTCACTGCAGCCTTGAACTCCCAGGCTCAATCTTCCCACCTCAGCCTCCTGAGTATTTGAGACTATGAGCCTGCATAACCAGCCCAGCTAATTTTAAAATTTTTTGTAGAGATGAGGCCTTGCTATGCTGTCCAGACTGGTCTGGTCTCGAATTCCTGGCCTCAAGTGATCCTCCTACCTCAACTCCGAAAGTGCTGGGATTACAGGCATGAGCTACCACACCCAGCTCACATCATCCCTTTTAAACACTGTAAACACATCTGCCAAATATCTTCATTCTCTGGACAAACATTCTCTAACCTTTATTTCATGTTGTTCCTTCATTCTGTAATGTTTTATTTCCCAGTCTCCACTCTTCTCTATCCTGCCACAATACATGTCCCCCCAGAGGCCTTGTGTTCTTACAGCCTGAAATGATCCCACTATCAGCTGACTTAGCATAATTTTAAAAAGTCATTTTCTCATGACTGATCACATTCTTCCATGTGTCATAGTGACTCCTGAGGGTAAGAAGTGTTTTAATACTTCTATCCCTCCCAACCTGTGCTTAAAATGGTGACTGGCAACTTGTAGGGTTCAGTGATGGAGTATTGAAGGAAGGACCATATCGTGGGGATCAGAAACAGATATCAGTTATGCAGTCAAATATGTTCTCTCATCATTTCAAGCATTTATGTTCATATATTCCTACTCCACTAATAGAGGTCTTCCCTGAGCACTACACCTAATGAAGCCTTGTCATTCCTGAGCCATTTGCTTTTATTTTTGTATACAACACTGTAACATTATAATAGATCCTCAGAGTTATTTGTTAATTTCTGTCTCCTGCTAGAATGTAGGCTTCATGAGCACGAGTTCACCTTTTTAATGACAGTAAGCCTTAGCAAGAACTCTAAGTATTTGTTGAGCAAATGAATGGATACATGAAATCATCACAGGATCTACTGCGTTAAAGTGTTATGGATATTATTAATTCTACTTTTCTAAATGTATGTAAACAGACTTTCTAGTAATTTTCATTTTGGATGTTTAGATATTATATTTTTAGAGAAGCTTTAAGTAATAGACATTTAATCAGTGCCTGCCTAAGAAACTGTGAGGTGAGTTGTTTCTATAAATGGTAGTCAGATCACTCTAGTTTAATTTGGTGAATTTAACTTTTTCTTTCATATCTTAATTTTCTTCTTTGGACACACAAAGAGATTATATTGGTAAATAATGATTTTCCTTTAGCCTAGGATTTTGCTCTTCAAACAGATTTGGGACTTAAATGAAGGGTTAAGCAGGATGAGAAGGTCCATGCCTTTCCTTCCCTTCTTCCCTGTCCTCTCAGGCTCCCTTGACACCTGTGACACCCCTGCCCCCGCAAGCCTCATCTTCCCAAAGCCTGTCACCTTACCTCTTCTCATTTGCCCAAGTGCAATGTCAGTGTTAAGTAAGCCATAGTTCACAGCTTTTATTAATACATAGTATAACATTTGTAAGGCAATGCAACAGGCTTTCGCTATGCTTTCACAATAGGATGAGGCTGTCCTTGAGGTTTGAGGTTTATTTGCCTAACACTTGGCATGCAGGAACTTCAATAAATATTTGTTGGAGAAATGAATGATCCATTCACAGACTCATTAGGCCCTGATTGTGTCTGTGGGTCACAACAGAACACTCTTCTTATCAGATCTTATCTGACTTGATTTGCTCTGTGACACTTAACTACCTCTCTTTTCTCTAACCCTGTCCCATAACACTCCTTAGTTTTCTTCTTTCCTCTTGACTGTGTCTTCTTAATCTTCTTTGCTTCTCTTCCACCTTCTCTGTAAGTGGTGATGCTCCCTGCCCTTCCCATTAGGTTCTGTATTGACCTTCAGATATTCCCCTTGGATGACCTCATTCATGTCCATGACTTCAACCACCACCACCCAGACATGGATGACTTCCAAATAGATATCCTTAGCCCTGATATTTCTATGTCCCACACCCTGTAGATTTCTTTCCATCTCTGGGAATAAGTCCTATATTGCTATTAACTATCTCTACTAGTAAACACTAAAATGCCATTTTTTTTTTTTTTTTTTTTAGACAGTCTTGCTCTACTGCCTAGGCTAGAGTGCAGTGGTTTGATTCCGGCTCACTGCAACCTCCACATCCTGGGTTCAAGTGATCTTCCTGCCTCAGCCTCCCAAGTAGCTGGGATTACAGTCACACATACCATGCTCGGCTAATTTTTTTGTATTTTTTGAATTTTTGTATTTTGGGGGATTTCACCACGTTGGCCAGACTGGTCTTGAACTCCTGACCTCAAGTGATCCATCTACCTCGGCCTCCCAAAGTGCTGGTTTACAGGCATGAGCCAATGCACCTAGCCTCTAAAATGCCATTTCTGACTCCCCATCAAACTAACACTGACCACCCACAAATCATCCCTTACCCTCTCCTTTGCCTCTCTCCCCATATTAAATCAGCTGTCAAGACCTCTCTGTTCTATCTCTTCTGTTGATTTCAATAAATATATGGAATAATTACTGTATGTTGGGTTACCATCTTTCAGAGTCATCATCTCTCTGTCTCTTCTACCTTAAGCATCTTCTCTTGAGGAAAACTGCAGTTACCTGGCCTCTGTCTCTATCAGGTTACTCACACCCCTCCCATCTACCCTTCACATTGCCACTGCCAAGTGGGCTTTCTACAAATTTAATCTCAGCATGCTCCTCCTCCCTTACTTAAAACCCTTCATGGCTTCCTGTATTTTCAGGATGAAGTTCAAACTAGCCCCATTTGAGCATAAAAGTCATTTAAGATACAACCTTATCTTAATTCTCCACCCTCATTTCTGACTCCTATAGCCCAGGAGTCCAAGTCCTTCAAACTGTACCCCACCCCACTGAATGGTTGTGCCCAGCTTTCTCTTCACCCATTCTTCTCTGGCCATTCTGCCATGCCTTAAAAACTGGCCATTTCAGCAAGAGAATTTCTGTCCTTCTATTTTTTTCCCCTATCCTCTTCATACCACTCTGAATATTTAGAGTGCATAATAGATTTTTGTCTACTTGCCTATCTCACTAGACGATGCGCAATTTGAGGTTTGTGTCACCAGCATCTAGAACTGTCTAGACCATTGTTTCTTAAAGTGGGGTCCCCAGGTCCTCCTGGTGATGACAGGTCATTTGGTTTTTGTTAATATTCGTACTTGGGCCCTCCTCACCCCTACAGGACCTAGAGGATAGGAGTTTTTGTTTTTTTCTTTAGTTTTTAAATTTTTTTTAATTTTTATTTTTAGTTTCTCCACTTTGCTAGAGAAATTTTTTTTTAAACTAGGTGACATTTATGAATTTTTTTTTTTTTTTTTTGAGACGGAGTCTTGCTCTGTCGCCCAGGCTGGAGTGCAGTGGCCGGACCTCAGCTCACTGCAAGCTCCCCCTCCCGGGTTCCCGCCATTCTCCCGCCTCAGCCTCCCGGGTAGCTGGGACTACAGGCGCCCGCCACCTCGCCCGGCTAGTTTTTTGTCTTTGTTGGTAGAGACGGGGTTTCACCGTGTTAGCCAGGATGGTCTTGATCTCCTGACCTCGTAATCCGCCCATCTCGGCCTCCCAAAGTGCTGGGATTACAGGCTTGAGCCACCGCGCCCGGCCGACATTTATGAATATTATAGATATTGAGTAAATGTTTTTGAATAAACAAGTAAACCAGCTGGAGCTCTCATTCATGTTTTTTTTTTTTTTTAAGGAAAAATGGTTGTTTTATTTATTAGTACTTAAACCAGCCAAAGTAGTACTGATGTCATAATGCAGCAAACACAAGACCTCTTTCCACAAATATTAGCATAATCAACAAAATAGGGGCTATAGTAAAACAGACCCAAAAAGGGCTGAGGAAATCAATGAAGTATGTTACAACTTAACCCTTCACCCTTCTCGTCAATAGGGTTTTTATTTTATTTTATTTTATTTTGACATGAAGTCTGGCTCAGCCATCCAGGCTGGATTGCTGTGGCACCATCTGGGCTCAGCCTCCCGAGTAGCTGGGATTACAGGCGCCTGCCACCACGCCCGGCTAATGTTTGTAAAGACAGGGTTTCACCATGTTGGCCAGACTGGTCTCGGACTCCTAACCTGAGGTGATCTGCCTCCCTTGGCCTCCCAAAGTGCTGGGATTACAGGCATGAACCACTGCGCCTGGCCTCAGTAGAGTTTTTTAAAAAATAAGCAAAGCCTCCCAATCCCAAACAATAGGAACGTATTTTCATCACACCAATTTGTACTTTTATTTCTTCTTATTTTTTTCTTATTCTTGAGGTTAGATTCTAAACCCTAAAGATACCCAAACTAGTATTAGATCTAGTTATCTATAGATAACTAGAGACAGCTAGTATCAAGTTGTCTTTAGCAGCCAAGGTGATTAAAATGCCTTTTCTCCAGGAAGATCCAATAGGAAAAAAAAAAAAGAAAGAAAGAAAGAAACCTCGCTGATTAGGCTCCAACCATACTCCACCCTCCATCAAATTGACTAGATAGGCATAATGGAAACCGGAACACGTGGTTTCCAAACAAGAAAAATCCTATCAGGGAGGGGAGGAAGGGAGAGGAAGGTTCAGCCAGTGCCCAGACTGAAATTGAGTAATTTCAATTTCACTCATCTTCACATATCTTCAGGTTGCATGTTCGTGGAGTAGTTTAGGAATAAATCCATGGTTTGTGGACTACTACAATACCTAGTCGTCTACTGTATTACATTAAGGCCTTCCCCAGCAGCTTCCAAGGCAGCCTCCAAGTCACTGGCAGGAGAATTTGGGTGGAACTGCAAGCAGGACTGCAGAGATTCCTCTCCACAGTTATAGAAGGGACTGTTCCAGGCCTGATTGTTCCAGGACTGGGTGCACCAGGTCTGAGCGTTTCAGAAGTGTTTGCTCCAGAACGGGATGTTCTGGGTCTGGTTGCTCCACATTGGAAGGTTCCCATTTGGGTTTACCAGGCATCCCTGGTGGCAGGAAGAGTAGAGGCTGGGGTAGGTAGGTACTGAGGCCTTCTGAGTCACACTGTTGCTATTCTTTGTCCAGTTGTTTTTCTGCCACGTCTTAGATTTCATTATCTGGTTCTGGAAGCAGGTCTTCACCTGTTTGTAGCTAAGGTTCAGGATGTTGGAAAGTTCTTGCATCTGCTGGAGGCTGAGGTATTTCTGTCTCTGAAATCTATCATTGAGTACACACAGCTGGGCGGAAGAGAACACAGTTCTGGTCTTCTGTTTCTTGACCAAAACCTTGTCTTCCTTTTTTGTGGCACTATTCTCTGCAGAAGTGGATTGTTTGCCTTTGGGATTGGTGGAAGAATCAGGGCTGTCCTGAATAAGCAGATCCATGGAAGAAGGAAAAGGAGAGACAGTCTCTGTGTGAGGCATCTCAGCAGAAGACATTTGCAAGGATGGATGGTTTTCTTCAGACCCACAAACCACAGGTGTAGGTGACCAGTCTTTACAGTCGGATGCTTCGGAGCAAGGCAGGCTTTATGGACAAGCTGTACTCACACTCATGTCATTATTGGAGAAGAGTAGGAAAAATTTAAGAGGTGGACTGGAAAAAAGGCTAAGATGGCTTTAAGACTTTTTTCTGGAAGATCTTAGAGAAATATGACCTCCAGGAGCGAAAGTATCAAGAAGTTGGGATGAAGTGAGTCGCCTTCACAATAACAGGAGGCAACCAGCTCAGTCCAGCAAAAATCCATTCATGTTTTTAAGTTCACATACACTGTATTGACTTGGATTTGTTACTGTTAATTCTAAAAATACTCCTGTTTATAAAAGAGGCTGTTTAGTTTTCTAGAGAAAAGTCTGCCTATTTGTCTTAATGTGAACTTGAGGATTTGGAGATTCTGTGGCCAATTTTGATCAATATGAACAGATAATTTGAATAGTTCAGATTAAAAAAATAATCCATACAACTCTGGATTTCAGCATCCCAAACTCTTCTAGCCCTTCTGGTGACTCCTGAAAGGTGTCCCACCTCTCTGTAACTCAGTTTCCCTCAGTGTAAATATCATACTGCGAAGCAACAGGGATTGGAACATCAATGCAACAGATATTTCCTAAGTACTTCATTATTTTCAGTTCAATGTCCAAGGTGCAGACCTTACATATAGTACAGTCATTTATAATTTAGGAGGCTTCCTTAACTATAAAAAATTCTCTTATATTCAAATAAACTAGTGCAGCCAGAGCTTTTATATAGGAGTGGGAGTTAGACTGAATATCTAATGATCTTTAAATGTGTTAAACTTCCATAATGTTTCCTTGAAAAAAATGCGTACTTACCTATATTTATATGCATTTAAATGCCTAAATACAGACCCATGAACAGATATAAATTTGCTGTCTTTGATATCCTAAAATGACTGATGGTCATGTGCATAAAAGCTAGTCTGAGAACCCTGGAGCCTGCTAGACAGGTTGAGCTTCTGAGTAAGCACTGCGGCTATTGCAGTGCTCAGCCCACATGATATGTTTTGCTTAAAGGCAACTATCCAATACCCGGCCGGATGGATGATGGTGAACATTTTGGTTTAATACTGCTTATTACTATGTCACTTTAATCTGCCTAAAATTGTTCACAGAACATTGTCCTTATATTTTTCTGGGAAGTTACTTTTCCTTGGGCTACTGTTGGTTCTGCTTTAGCATCCTTGGTTCAGTCATTTTTAATACTTGGTCATTCAAGCTTAATTAAATGAGAATAATTACGGCCAAAATGCCCAGGAAGTATTGGATGGCTTTTTGGTTTTGTTTCCCTGCTATCTTATGGTACTGATAGAGCTCCCACAGATCAGCAGCTCAATAGAGGAGGGAGGCTCTACAAATGTCACTTTAAATATATTTACATTTTAGAGGAATTGGCTTGCTAGTTGTAGTCCATGTTAATAAATCACCACAGAATCCCACATACTGTTAGTAGCAACAGAACTTGGTGCCTTACATTCAGAGAAGTTGTAATTGAAATTCAGGGTATTAAAATTGTGTTGGGTAGCCAGGTGCAGTGGCTTATGCCTGTAATCCCAGCACTTTGGGAGGCTGAGGTGGACAGATCACAAGGTCAAGAGATCGAGACCATCCTGGTCAACATGGTGAAACCCCATCTCTACTAAAAATACGAAAATTAGCTGGGCGTGGTGGCTTATGCCTGTAGACCCAGCTACTCAGGAGGCTGAGGCAGAATTGCTTGAACCCAGGAGGCAAAGGTTGCGGTGAGCTGAGATGCACCACTGCACTCCAGCCTGGTGACAGAGCAAAACTCCATCTCACCAAAAAAAAAAAAAGATTGTGTTGGGCTGGAAATAATGAAAAAATCAACAAATAGAATCTTAGTCATGTACGGGAATTGCCTTGTTTCACTCAACAGAAGTCTAGAGCACACAATCTAGAGTTGACAAGGCAGCTGGATGATGCTATCAGGAAACTAAGCTGATTTCATCTTTTACTTCCTTCTTTCTTTTTCATGCGTGCTGCCCCATGGCTATAAGATGGTTGCTGCCAGGCATCAGGTTTGTGACTAGGAAGAAAAGAGAAGAGCAAAGAAATAAAACTCCAAAGGGACATGCAGACAAGTCTACATGTTTTAAAAACCTTTCCCAGAAGCCCCACGTGGCCACTTCTATTTTCATAATCATTGCCATAGCTTCATCTCAGACTAATCTCTGAAAAGGAGCAAGGCAAATCAGTGTCATGGATGGGCATTCAGTCATATTGCCATACTTAGCCTCACAATTGACCCAGTCCAGTGAAGCTAGGGTTCCAATCAAAGAACATCTTGTGGGGTGTATCACTTAACTATAACATCTGTCCTGGTGTTAAGGCATCTCTTGAGAGACTCAAGGACTTTTTAGGAGGTGACAGATGACACTAGGGAACACACTGTTTCTCAGCTGGTAAGAAGAGAAAGCAATCCAGTGTAGATGTGCATCCCTTGAGAAATATATAAAACAATAACAATTATTTGATTCTTAAAAATAATTAATTTTTCTTAAATAGGAAAGCTCCCCAAATGTTTTCAAAATACAATTTAGTTTTTTGAAAAAAAGATTTATACATAATTTTTCTGGACTAAATCTGCTACGTAAAGCAAGATAATCCTGTCCTTTTGAAAAGTTTATTTTGCTTTTGAGTACCGACTGTGTAGGTTGATGCAAAAGTAATGGCAAAACCACAACAACTTGTGCACCCACCTAAAATCTTAGTAGCTCAGTTACATACTTATCTATCCTCATCAGTCCAGCTTTTCTTGTATCTTCCAAAACATGTTCCAAGGGAGCTAAGAACTTTCCTTTACAAGTTCTGTCTTGTTGGTTGGAAACATGGATGGCTGTTTTCTCAGTCTTGAAACTGACATTGTTGCATGTTGGTAGTTGACACATGGTGGGAGGAGCATAATTTTATATCTAAGAACACGATAAGCACCAAAACAAATGAGGAAATATTAGACCTTGCTGTCACCCCTATGCTCACAGATAAGTGTCTGAGTGAAATTGTTTGCAGAAGGCACCCAATGAACTTCATACACCCATATGTGCAAAACATTTAACCAGTTGCTCTGAAATGACGCTCCAGTTGGGAGGGTACAGATGCAGGAACTTCCTGTAACCACACTGCCCATGACGCCTGCCTTATCCTCACCTCCAAGCCCTGCTGTTGTCTAAAACCTGTGCCATTCCCACCAGACTTACTCAAGTTCCAGCTTTCATTTCATCAGTGAGTGATCTTTATATATCACAAATCCAAGCACGTGACTTCATTCATTTAAAACCTTCAGTGGCTACCCATTACTCTTAAGATGAAAAAGAAACGTCTTAACATAGCTTATAAGAGTCCTCATGATCTTGCTTCCACTTAACTTCTTGCGCCTTCATCTCAACACTCTCCCACTTTGTAATTGAAGGTCAAGTACTCTAAATTTCTTAGAGTTGTTTGAATGTGCTTTCTCTCTCATGCCTCTGGCTCTTTGCCCACACTGTTGCCTCTCACTTTCTTTACCAGGCTTATACTCGTCCTGTCTGAATATGTCTCCAGAAAGCCTTCTCTGACCCAACAAGATGGGGTTACCATGCCTCCTATATGTTTCCTAATTTCACTTTTGACTTTTTTTTTCTTGAAACAGGGTCTCTCTGTGTAGCCCAGGCCAGTCTTGAACTCCTGGGTTCCAGCGATCCTCCTGCCTTGGCCCCCAAAAGTGCTGGGATTACAGGTGTAAGCCACTGTGCCCAGCCTGTTTGCTTATTTTTAGTACCCTGCTTTTCTGTTTACTTGTCTGTTTTCCCCCAAAACATGTCTGGGTGCAAGGAGTGTGTCTGTTTCATTAACTATTCTCAATGCTTAGGACATAGTTAGCCCTTAATAAATATTTACTGAATTGTTGTATGCAAGAATGAATGAATCAAAAGTCTCCTTATTCTCAGCCCAGATAAATTCTTCTTAGTCATGATAGATAATTCAGTAAAATTTTGTACTATAAACCAAAAGGCTTTGAAAAGTTTTATTAAGTAAATATCTTTGATTTCTGTCATTAAACGATCATCCTCAAAGCCTGGAAAACTATTTTTCACCTGATGTAACTCATAACTTATGAAGAAAAATAAATGTTATCCCTAAGTTTCAGTTTTACTTTTAAAAGGATAAGGAATTTTAGATTAATTTAATGTTTTTCTTAGACTCTCCCATAGAGGAGAAGCTTTAGGAGCTTAGTGAGACATAGGTTTACCTTCTTTTTTTTTTTTTTTTTTTTTTTTTGAGACGGAGTCTTGCTCTGTCGCCCAGGCTGGAATGCAATGGTGGGATCTCGGCTCACTGCCTCCCGGGTTCAAGTGATTCTCCTGCTTCAGCCTCCTGCATAGCTGTGATTACAGGCGTGTACCACCACACCCGACTAATTTTTGTATTTTTAGTAGAGACACGGTTTCACCATGTTGGTCAGGCTGGTCTCAAACTCCTGACCTTGTGATCCAACCACCTCGGCCTCCCAAAGTGCTGGGATTACAGGCGTGAGCCACTGCACCTGGCCAGGCTTACCTTCTTAGAGGCATGGTATTGTGGCAACAATGGTGCATATATCCTGTGTCTCTTAGTGTAGAGTAGAAGAGATGGTCTACTACTTTTCCTTTTCCTCTCTTTTCAAAGTCTTTGCTCTTTTTAATGCACTGATTTTTTTTTTTTTTGTAATTACAATATTAGCCAGAAGTATTTTATTGTAGGATTTTTTTTTGTAGGATATAATTAATTTTGATATGCATGTTATCAAAGTGATGTCATCTTTGAGATAGGAAATCAAAGAGTCCTGAAGGATTCTGGATGAGAGTGGCTGAAGATAGGTAGCTAAATCATCATGATAAAAGCATGAAATAGTGACTCAAGCTCAAATTTTAAGATCTCTTAAGACTCTTACTTCAGTGCACATTTTATGGTTACTCTTCTAGATTGAGAAAGTCTGGGAAGAGGAAATCTTTTTTTTTTTTTTTTTTTTTTTTTTTGAGACGGAGTCTCGCTCTGTCGCCCAGGCTGGAGTGCTGTGGCCGGATCTCAGCTCACTGCAAACTCCGCCTCCCGGGTTCCCGCCATTCTCCTGCCTCAGCCTCCCGAGTAGCTGGGACTACAGGCGCCCGCCACCTCGCCCGGCTAGTTTTTTTTGTATTTTTTAGTAGAGACGGGGTTTCACCGTGTTAGCCAGGATGGTCTCGATCTCCTGACCTCGTGATCCACCCGTCTCGGCCTCCCAAAGTGCTGGGATTACAGGCTTGAGCCACGGCGCCCGGCCTGGAAATCTGTCTTTGCAAGCACCTCATCGGTTCTGTTGCAGGTGGTCAGTGAACCATTTTGAGAAACACATAAGATTAGCTGGTAAAAATGCTTAGTTCAAAAATGTGAGTGTGTGTACATATGGTTGTTAGAAGACTAGCACCTTCAAATCCTCTTAAATTTGTTCCATAACACCAGAGAGTATATTAGAAGTTTGGAGGAAATTGGCATCCAATTTTTCACTACCCTCCATATGTATACTTCCTTGGGAGGCCTCCCAAAAGTCAAAGAGGGGCAAAATTCAGTTACTGATTTGTCATTAGTGGGAATTCCAAGCTTTGCCCCCTCCCTTGTTTTACTCCGCTCCACTCAGGCCAAGATTTGAGGGTCGGGTGCAGCAACTCATGCCTGTAATCTCAGCACTCTGGGAGGCTGAGGCAGGTGGATCGGCTTTGAGTCCAGGAGTTCGAGACTAGCCTAGGCAACATGGCGAAACCTCATCTCTACAAAAAATACAAAAATTATCTGGGCATGGCAGTACATGCTTGTAGTCCCAGCTACTTTGGAGGCTGAGGTAGAATTGTTTGAGCCTGGGATGTGGAGGTTGCAGGGAGCCAAGATCATACCATTGCACTCCAGCCTGGGGAACAGAGATCCTGTCTCACAAAAAAAAGATTTGATAGTTTTTGGTTTTTTACCATCACTGGGGCCAAATCAGTTTTTCTCTGTCTCTAATTCTTGCTCCCAATCCTTTTCTCCCTTCTCTTACTCTGACTAAAATTTACATGTTATTTTTTATTATAAAAGTAATAAAAACATTCTTTTTGTAACCCACATAAATAGAAGTAGAAAATAATCACCTATAAACCAAATCCCTATCTTTTTTCTTTTGAGATGGAGTCTTGCTCTGTCACCCAGGCTGGAGTGCAGTGGCGCCATCTTGGCTCACTGCAACCTACACCTCCCAGGTTCAAGTGATTCTTTTGCCCCAGCCTCCTGAGTAGCTGGGACTACAGGCGTATGCCACCATGCCTGGCTAATTTTTTTTATTTTTTTAAAGAGAGATGGGGTTTCACTATGTTGACAGGGCTGGTCTCGAACTCCTGACCTCAGGTGATCCGCCCACCTCAGCCTCCCAAAGTGCTGGGATTACAGGTGTGAGCCACCATGCCTGGCCTAAATCCCTATCTTTCTAATAGAGTAAATAAAATTAAGTTTTATTAATTTATAAGGAAAATTAAATTTTATCCATCCCCTTCCTTATGTATATTATCTTGGTCTTCCATTCATAGAGCCACTGAGTTCTATAAAGATACGAAGATATTCTGGAAACATGTAGGGAAATGTAGAAAGACTTTTTTAAAAAGTGTTTATGTTTTTAAAGAAACAACAATATCTAATCTTTGGAATGTTTATGTTTCTATTTAATGATGATTTCCTAAAATTGAGATCAGCTTATAAGTATATAATGTTATTACTCAGCTGAAAATTGAAAACTTCATCTCGACTCACTGAACCATTGGAGTAAAAGGCTTTATTGTTTAAAAAATGGAAATGGGTAGTTGTTAGAGTATATTTTAAAAATAAAAATCACTCAATGGCTTTTTATTTTAGTTTAAAAGTAATATTTATTCCTTTCATTTGCCTTCTTTTCAAAAATTCTGATTTCCACATTACCATTAGGTTTTACTTTTCTATATGTTCATTTACAGAAACATACATTAAAAAGTCACTTATGTCCTGTCCTTCCCTGCTGACTCATGATGAAAATTGAAAGCCTATTTTTTTGTCCTTGTCAGAAATCATTATACTTTTTTTCGACTTGGACCTAAAAAGAGTTGGCCAGTGAAGCAGAATTAATGTGCTTGTAGAAAATCTGTCTAGTTGAGAGTAATCCTGGCAGTTCCTTCAAGAACTAGCCTTTGCTTATGTATATTCAGGTTTGGGTTTGCAAGAGGAAATCCTGAAAGAACAATAAACACATTTTTTTTTTTTAAGTTCCAGGATACATGTGCAGAATGTACCTGTTTGTTACTTAGGTAAACGTGTACCATGGTGGTTTGGTGCACCTATCAACCTGTCACCTAGGTATTAAGCCCCACATGCATTAGCTTTTTGTCCTGATGCTCTCCCTCCCCTCGCTCCCTGTACCACAGGCCGCAGTGTGTGCTGTTCTCTTCCTTGTGTCCATGTGTTCTCATTGTTCAGTTCCTACTTATGAGTGAGAACATGCAGTGTTTGGTTTTCTGTTCCTGTGTTAGTTTGCTGAGGATAATGGCTTCCAGCTTCATCTATGTCCCTGCAAAGGACATGATCTCATTCCTTTTTATGGCTGCACACTATTCCATGGTGTATATATACCACATTTTCTTTATCCAATCCATCATTAATGGATATTTGGGTTGGTTTCATATCTTTGCTATTGTGAATAGTACTGCAGTAAACATACATACGCAATAAGCAAACATTCATTATAATAGAATAGTTTATAATCCTTTGGGTATATACCCAGTAATGGGATTGCTGGGTCAAATGGTATTTCTGGTTATACACTTATTTTTTTTTTTTGAGACGGAGTCTCGCTCTGTCGCCCAGGCTGAAGAGTGCAGTGGCTGGATCTCAACTCACTGCAAGCTCCGCCTCCCGGGTTTACGCCATTCTCCTGCCTCAGCTTCCCAAGTGTCTGGGACTACAGGCGCCTGCCACCTCGCCCGGCTAGTTTTTTGTATTTTTTAGTATAGACGGGGTTTCACTGCATTAGCCAGGATGGTCTTGATCTCCTGACCTCATGAGCCACCCATCTCGGCCTCCCAAAGTGCTGGGATTACAGGCTTGAGCCACCGCGCCTGGCCCCATACACATTCTTTATGAAGAAAGATTAAATAAATTCTTCTCTAGTGTCAAGCTCTAAACCTGTTTTAATTCAAGACTTTACTGTGGTACCTTCTAATCTGTCTACAGACTGTCTAGTTTAACTCACAAGAGGCAGTAGCAGAAACTGGGATTTCTTGGTAACTAAGATTTATAGTTATCTTTTAAAGAAGATTTTAGTTATTGATAAAAATGAACAAACCTTCTTTACCATAGTCTGGACGCTTTCATGTTCATTTTTCGTGCATGATATTTATGACTATGCAAACTTAGCTGTATTTACCTGAAAAGTTACTGAAAGGAGAACTATTGCCCAGATACACATTTATAGATACATGCTCAAATGACATCTCAATATGTTGAATTTTCCAAAGACAAAATCAGTAGAATCTGGTAAATTTTACCTTTGAAGATAGTTCTTACCTTGACTATTGCTCTCTGCCTTATGCATTTCCTCCCAGAGTGGCTCATTCCCACACTTCCTTCCAGTCTTGGCTCACATTCACCTTCCCAGTGTGCCACCCTGTTTAACACCGTGCTCTGTCTCTCACTCTCCATCCCATTTTCCACCTGCACCCACTTGCTTTTTTCTTTCCATAATATTTGTAATTTTCTAACATACTATATAATTTACTTATTTTCTTATTTATTGTCTCTCTCCAGGGTTGAAACCTCCATCCACGAGGACAGGGTTTTTTGTCTGTTTTGTTCACTGATGTATTTCCGGAGCCTAGAACTGTGCTTAGCACACAGTTGGCACTCAATTAATACTTGCTGAATGAATAATTTAAATCACTTCAAGATTTAAACTACCTATCTTAATTTGTAGTTTTCTTTCTGCTCCTAAGGGAAAAGAGCTATAAGAAAATACAATTTTTATTGTTTAGATTAAGAATCAAGTGAGTTTGAAGCAGAGTTTCATAGATGACTTGAGCATCAGTTATTCTATTTAGTCTTCAATAGTGCATATGCCCTCTTAAAAGTATGTCCAAAACACAAGATTTTAAAAATCCAATAGGCCATTTATTAATTCATATGTTGGGGAAAGACATAAGCCCCTGGGCATACAAAGTTGAGTAAGACACAATCTGTACCCTTCAGGATTTCAAAGGAAAGCCAGATTTGTTAACTTGTGTGTAAAATACAAAGAGACAAGTGCTACAGTAGGTAGGAAAAAGATATACAGAAAGCACAGTGGTGATGAAGGAAGAGATAGGCAGCTTGACCTAGATAGAAGCGGTCAGGGATTATCTTCACAGTGATCATAAAAAATGACAAGGTTGCATGGGAAGGGCATTCAACGTAGCAAGAACAGCACGTGGGAAGGAAAGTGGGACAAAGGGGCGTGATGTCTTGAGAATGACAGTGTAGTTGTAGCACAGGGTGTCCCAGGGGAAAGTTATGACATGATTCCAGAGGAGTAGGGAGAGGTGAAACTATCTGAACCATGTCAAAGCATTTTGGGGCTGGGCACAGTGCCTCACACCTGTAATCCCAGCATTCTGGGAGGCCAAGGTGGGTGGAATTGCTTGAGCTCAGGAGTTTGACACCCGGCTGGGCAACATGGTGAAGCTTCATCTCTACAAAAACACACAAAAATTAGCCAGGTGTGGTGGCATGCAGCTATAGTCCCAGCTACTTGGGAGGAAGGCTTCAGTCCAGGAGGCAGAGGTTGTAGTGAGCTGAGATTGTGCCACTGCATTCCAGCCTGTGCAACACAGCCAGACTGTGTTTCAAAACAGAAACGACAAAAAAAGAAAAGCATTTTGGACATCTTAGAGATGATGCCAAATCTGTTAAAATTCCTACAGTCTGTAGAGCCTAGAATCTACCATATAACATTAATGCCATTCATTTTTAAATAAACAAGATAGTTGACTAATAGTGAAGATTATATACTACATAACAACCTTGACTTCATATTATTTAATGTTTACATTTCCTTTTATATAGTCTTGCACACTTGTGTCCTCAACAGTTTTTCTATATCAGATTTTAGGATTCTGAAGCAAAGGGCCATTGTCCTTTTGGACAGCTGGAAATACAGAATAAGTGAGTCTAAGTGGGAAGACACAAAGACAAAACAACCGTGTAGTATGCCTGAGCTCTTACAGCATGTCCTGCCATTGAGCAGTCAAGGGTTACGGCTGCCAGTATACAGCAAAGTAGGCAAACACTAGATGGAAAAGGAGCAGTCAACTTCAAGCATGTAGTGACTTTGGAAAGTACTCTCTGGAGACCTTTCTTATAGATTTCTATGTCCAAAAATTAAGCCTTATGAATGTGACCTAAAGAAAGGAATGTTCTATTGGAGACAAAGTGAATTGCAAGTGTAAGTGATTTATATGTTTAACTGGCAGAAATAGTGATGGGGTGTGAGAGGACGAAGGGATGACAAAAACTACTACTTTTTTTTTTTTTGAGACAGTCTTGCTATGTCACCCAGGCTGGAGTGCAGTGGTGTGATCTCGGCTTTCTGCAAGCTCCGCCTCCCGGGTTCATGCCATTCTCCTGCCTCAGCCTCCCGAGTAGTTGGGACTACAGGCGCCCACGACCATGCCTGGCTAATTTTTTTATATTTTTAGTAGAGATGGGGTTTCACCATGTTAGCCAGATGGTAAAAACTACTACTGTTAAGAACCAACTGAGGCTGGGTGCGGTGGCTCAGGCCTGTAATCTTAGCACTGTGGGAGGCTGAGGTGGGTGGATCACCTGAGGTCAGGAGTTCGAGACCAGTCTGGCCAACATGGTGAAGCCCTGTCTCTACTAAAAATACAAAAGTTAGCCAGGCGTGGTGGCAGGCGCCAATAATCCCAGCTACTCGGGAGGCTAAGCGCTGAGAATCGCTTGAACTAGGGAGGCAGAGGTTGCAGTGAGCCAAGATCGCTCCACTGCACTCCAGCCGGGTTGGGCAGTGGGGGAGGAGGGGAATAGAGCAAGACTCTGTTTCAAAAACAAAGAAAAGAACCAGTGAGAAGTGTAACATTCCTGGTATACCAGGTAGTGGTTGAATCCCAAGTGCTCAGAACACGTGGAACGGTACCTAGAATATAGTAAGTGCACAGTTTTTCAAAAGTAATTACTATTTTGACCAAATTGAAACACATTTTAATTTCATGGCCTGGAACAATGCATAGTAGTTTGAAGTCAGGACCCAACTGTTTGTCTATAATGGAGCATCAAGTTCCCATAGGAGAGCTACGTGAAGAGCTGCAACCCATGGATATTCGGTAATACTTTTAAACTCTTGTTATCACACTCAGACATCTAGAATTCCTCAAATTGATCAAAAAAGGCCTTAGACTCAAGAAGTATCTTGAGTAAATACTTGCCAAATCTATTTTTTTACTTATTTTTTTTCTTTTGGTAGGAAACCTTTCTGTGTAAACATAGCCAAATATTGTTACTCTCAAATCTTGGTGGTTAGTAAATCAGTCTTGACAAACAAGCAAAGTAGAAAAAAGACAAGAAAAGCAAAGGCTCGGGTTTACTATCCAGAGCGATTGCTACCTATCCGCACGGTGTGTGCATGCCAGCATGAGCAATCTGAAGAACGCATTTCCCCATAATGCATTCTCAAAGAGCATGCTTTGGGAATAGGGGAAGACAAATTAACCTGACTTTCAAAGGAATGTTGAGTCACACACACACTTTTCTCTCCCTAAGCATGTTTCCTTCTTTTTGAAACTGAAGAAAAGGATGCTGTAGGCATTGTGATTTTGAGAATCTCCTTTCTGGGAATCCATGCTTGATAAATCCCAGCCATACTATAGTCACATTCAGCAATTCACCTGACATGCAAATAAAGGAGAAATTATTCTTCTGTCTCACAACCTGGCAGTAGAGAGAAACTTGTAATAATAAAATAAAGTTCCCTTTCACTTTATGAAGAAATGGGAGCTGTGGACTTAATTTTCTTGTTTTCTGAGGGATCTTGAGATTTTTTTTTTCATTAAGATTTTTCACCAAAAGGTCTTTCTTCCTCTCTTTTTTTTGGCTTTCACCCTGTGAAGGGGCAAAGAAAAAAAAAAGTGAAAGTCTTTGTGGGGAATGATGTAAACAGATACATAGATAAAAGTCTTCTAAGCTATAAAGGACTCCTAAACCAGCTCCGGACACTATCTGACCAGTTTTACTCTGCTTCCCATGTAGAAACTGATGACAGGCACAAGCAGGAGCGCAGCTTCCTGTCGAACTGGTTTAGCTTTGTGCACAATCCTCAGAGGAGAATTAGTGACTCGCAGCATGTTAATTAGGGGAGCAAAGGCCTGTGAGTAGCTAATAAAGATGATTAATATTTTGTTAGAAGATTTAGAAAACAGTGCAATTGATTTTGTCCATCTCAATTGATATACTTTATCATGTGATACCACCTTTTTTTTTTTCTTTTTTTCTTTTTTTCTTTTGAGATGGAGACTCATTCTGTCACCAGGCTAGAGTGCATTGGTGCAATCTCAGCTCACTGCAACCTCTACCAGTAGGGTTCAAGTGATTCACCTGCCTCGGCCTCCCAAAGTGCTGGGATTTCAGGCGTGACCCACTGCACTCGGCCAGTACCACCTATTTTATTACAGTTCCAATACTTCTGAAAATAGAGCTATTGCTGCTCTTAATTTTTATTAATTTTAATTACTTTGAAATTTCCTCTGTGGCCCAGGCTGGAGGACAGTGGCATGATCACAGCTTACTGCAACCTCTGCCACCTCCCAGACTAAAGCCATTCACCTACCTCTGTCTCTTGAGTGGCTGGGACTACAGACACCCACCACCACGCCTGGCTAATTTTTACTGTAGAGAAGGGGTTTGGTTGCCCAGGCTGGTCTCAAACTCCTGAGCTCAAGTAATCTGCCCACCACAACCTTTCAAAGTGTTGGGAATACAGACATGAGCCATTGCGTCTGGCCTACTCTCAATTTTTTTAAAGTGTACATCATAGAAAACTTTGGTGATATCAAATTTTCAGACTGAATATGAGAGTATCCCCATGTTCACTGTAGCATTATTCTCAGCAGCCAACATATGGAATCAACCTAGGTGTCTGTAAACAGATGAATGGATAAAGAAATTGTGATATAATGGAATTTTATTTTGCATTAAAAAAGAGATTCTATCATTTGTGACTACGTGGATAAACCTGGAAGATATCTTAAGTGAAGTAAGCCAGGCATAAAAAGAAATGTTATTGTGTGATTTCATTTATATGTGGAATCTAAAAAAGTTGAAAATGTAGAAACAGAGTAGAAGAGTGGTAACATTGTCCCATCCTGGGTGAAGTTAATATTGGTTATCATGGAATTATCTTACAAAAGTGGTTAACAGAGATGACGGGAATAACTAAAATTCTACTTCAAGAAGAATTTGAACTCTGTGTGGAGTTAGCGGGATGGTGTCTTGGCAGTTACCATGAAGTCTGGTTCTATTCATTTAAGATTACTGGTCAGGCACGGTGGCTCACGCCTGTAATCCCAGCACTCTGGGAGGCTGAGGCGGGTGGATCACTTGAGGTCAGGAGTTTGAGACCAGCTTGGCCAAAATGGTGAAACCCTGTGTCCACCAAAAATACAAAACTAGCCGGGCATGGTGGTGTGTTCCTATAGTCCCTGCTACTTGGGAGGCTAAGGCAGGAGAATCACTTGAACCCATTAGGCAGAGGTTGCTGAGATCTCACCACTGCACTCCAGCCTGGGCGACAGAGTGAGAGTTTGTCTCAAAAAGAAAAAAAAATTATTCCTTTTTCTCCTCTCTGGAGATATATTTTTAAAAGCAGTTCTAGATGAGCTTCACGCAGGAGAGGCACTGAAGCAGATGAAGATTTGTAAGAATTAAATCTACCAGACTTCAGGATGCAGCTGGACATGGCCCATGGTAGTCAGAAGTGAACCTAATTCTAGAACAGTGAAGAGAGTAATATACTGACTCACTGGTTGTTACTTTGTTTTCAGTTTTAAATTGAACTCCTCACTTGAAACAAGAAGCTTGCTTTATTTTCTCTGTGCTTGGAATCAATTTGAAGCAATTTAGCCTGACCGTGTCTGAGGCATAAGTGGTATCACCCCAGTCAGTGAACATACTTTTGAAGCAGTTTTGCCTATACTCTCTTTAGTTTTCCAGTTTCTCTTTTCTTAATTTCTGTCTCCATATTTCTTTTGTTCAGGATCCTCAACCTTAGCACTATTGGCTTTTTTGGGGGCTGGATAATCTTTGGTTGTAGAGGGCTGTCTTGTGGCATCCAGGGCCTCTACACACCACCTGCCAGTAGCCAACTCCCTTCCACTTGTAAAGACCAAAAGTGTCTTCAGATATTTCAAAATATCCTCTGAAGGGCAAAATCATCCCCCTCTGTGAGAACCCGTGGTGGAGGGCAAAAGAGAAGAGGCCCACAGATTGAATTCTGGGGATCTTCAGAGTTTGTGGATTGAGGAGATGAAGGGAAAGCAGCAAAGGAAAATGAAAAAGAATAGATGGTGAAGTTGGAGAAGAGGCAAGAGAAAATAGTGAGAAAGGAAGGAAGTGAAGGAAGCATTGCAGAAAAGGAGTCGCCATCTGTGTCAAATGCTGCTACTAGCAGGCCATCTGGGTGGAAGACTGATACTTGACCATTGCTGCATAGAAACCTATCTTTATAGACATAACCCCAAAAAGAGGAAGGATAAAACAACTGCATTGCCACAAACAGGAAAACATACTTGAAGTAGCCTGCAGTACATATTTTAAGACTGGGATTAAGAGAATGGTTACAAACCAAGTAACTTCTGTTGTTGCAAAGGAGTGTTAAGAGATGGCAATTTAGAACTGTGGACAGTCAGAATAAATCGAATACATATTAGTAATTTTAGTAAATTGTGTATTATACTAGAAATTGTGAACACAGGTACCTGGTTCATTGTAAAGGATACAGTAAGTCATGCACTACTACTAAGAGTTCAGGTGCTATTTGTGAATCACATGTTAATGAGTTGCTTAAAGACAATCTCCATAACTGTGACTCTCGCCCTTTGGATTCTAAAATGCTTTCTTGAGGGGGAAGAACCTGGCTTTGGAGATGGCAAACCAGGAACAGACATGAAACATTTGCACCTGTAGGGGTCTCCTATGCATTTTAGTACAAGAATGGCTTTAGATCTTACGACTTAGTTTAATCCATGTGGTAAACAGAATAACAGTCCCTCAAAAATGTGCACATCTTAATCCCCAGTACCTGTGAATATGTTACTTTATATAGCAAAAGACCTATTGCCGATGCAATTAGGTTGAGGAATTTGAGATGGTGAGATTATTCCAGAATATCTTTGGGTAGGGGACATCTAACCACATGGGTTGTTAAAATTGAAGCTTCTAGGCTGTGGCCCTGGATTGTCTGGTGGGCCCAATGTATTCACAGGGTTCTTACCAGGGAGTCGGGGAGATCAGAGTCAGATAAAGTGACGTGACCATGGAAACAGCTTGGTATGATGCATTTTGAAGATGGAGAAGGAGGCGGCCATGAGCCAAGGAATGTCAAGTGGCCTCTAGATGTTGGAAAAGGCAAGGAAATGGATTCTGCCATAGAGCCTCTAGAAGAAATGCAGCACTGGTGACTCTTTGATTTTAGCTCCATAAGACTCATTTCAGATTTCTAACATCCAGAACTCTAAAATAATACATTTGTGTTGTTAGAAGTCATTCAGTTTGTGAGAATCTGTTGTAGCTGTCCTCATTATCGGAGTTCTCAAAGCTAGTGTCTGCAGACTTTATCCTCTTATGTCACTGAATGAGAGTTCAGATTTTGAAGGAGCAGTATGAAAGCCCCAATCACAATGTTGCCATATTATTTTTGGAAGTTTTTTTTGTAGAGACAGGTTCTCACCATATTACCCAGGCTGGCCTTGGATTCCTGGCCTCAAGCCATCTTCCCACCGAGGCCTCCTGAATTGCTGGGATTACAGGCATGAGCCATCATGCTTGGCTCTATATTATTATTTTTAAGAACAAAATGAAATTCAGAATTCTTGGGCAATCGGGTGATAATCTCATAAGTAAAAACAATGTTTAAGTCATTTTCACTCATTACTAAAAATATATTTCTTCTGATTACTGCCAGTTTTCTCAAGCTTAATTTCTTATGTACATTTAATTTTGCTGACAAAATCAATTTATGAGCTAACCATGAGATCATCATCACTGCTGAGATATTTTCTCTAGTCCAGAAATAGTATTTGGGGTATATTTTCTCATTGCTTCCCCAGTTTCTTTTCAAAATTTATATTGAGGGAATCACTAGTGACAAGAGTACATTTATTTATCCAATAGTTAACATGAAAACATGCCATGTTTTCCCCTTCATTTTATTTTCTAGCTTTTGGAATTTTCAGTTGTCTGTGAGGTGATTCGTGGAAATGAAAACCCTATATAAATATTAAGGTAGTGGTAACCTGCAACAGAAATGGATTCTCCTTCGATATAAATGTCAGTCCTTGAGTACAGAGAAAGTGCTCACAAACATGGATATGTTTATGTTTGTTTATATAATTGTGCAAGCTGTTATTTTTCTTGGTTTTGATTTAAATCTAGGAAAATTTTCAGTTTGAATTGGACTTAATCTTATAAACCTGAAATCCGGTTTTCCATGAATTGTGAATAATCATCTCCTTTTGACAGTGTTTTTTCACTTCTAGTTTTAGCCTCCAGCTCTCAGATAGGTCTATTAGTTATAAGACATTCCAGGCTTCTTTAGGATAAAGACAACCAGGAAACAGATTTTTATATTAAACTCTAAGTGTAGCCTGTTTGTTTGAAAAGGCACTGGTCATCCATAGGGGAAAGATGAGTGGCTTTCAGCATTTGGGTCAGTTTTTAAAGAAGCCCAGCTGTACCATATGATCAGGAACTAATGACCTCAAGGTTCCAGTCATTATTTCTACATTTAGTAGAAATTAGAGGACCATCAGCCAGGGATTTTTTAGCAAGGAATTCTTAAGTTGAAAAGTTTAGACTAGATCTCTAAGGTCTATTCCAATCTTGAGATTCTGTATGTCTATGGTCATTAGGCCACTGGACTGGAAAAGAAGATTTAAAAAAAAAAATGCCTGCAGCTTTGACTGACATAGCCCATAACTGTACTTGTGTAACTTCAGGCCCAAGAAAATTTTATATTTAGGAAAATAAATGATGCTTCATTTATATTATAGATTTTTAAGGCTATAAGAGATAAAGTTTAGTTTGGTGACAGGAGAGTCACTCAACTACTCTTATTTAATAGGAGGCATTTCAGAATTATAGTACACTTTTTATATTACCATTATTGTTACATGTTTTTTCATTTTCAAGAGATGGGGTCTTGTTAGGTTGCTCAGGCTGGCTTCGATCTCTCAAGCTCAAGGGCCTCTCCCACCTCAGTCTCCTGAGTAGCTGGGACTACAGGCGGATGACATTAGGCCTGGCTCATCATTGTTATATTTTGAAATAATTTAACAAGTGAACATTGCCTCATTGGAAATTCATATGATACCTTTTTCTTAAAATGAAGAGTATTTGATCAAGAAAATTGGTGCAATGAAATTGAATTGCTGCTAAAACCACCTTCTGAATTCTATTTCTACATGCTGCCTCTCTTATTCAGAAATTATTGTTTTAAATGGCCACGAGAGTTTTATGTTTTACTATGACTAGATTGTTACTGGAAATTCTCACCTGTAACAATACTCTCAAACAAAACAAACTAGAAATTATTTTTTCATCATAGAGATCATTTTTAGTTTGCTTTCAACTGGGGATGGGAGATTTGTCTAAATAAGACCACTGACTTTTTTTGTTTTTGGTTTTTTTTTTTTTTTTTTTTTTTGGAGACAGCGTCTCACTCTGTTGCCCAGGCTGGAGTACAGTGGGGCAATCATGCTCACTGCAGCTGCAACCTCCCAGGCACAAACAGTCCTCCCAGCCCAGTCCCCCAAGTAGCTGGGACTACAGGCACGCACCACCACCCAGACTAATTTTTAATTTTTTTGTAGAGATGGGGTCTCAGTGTGTTACCTAGGCTGGTCTTGAACTCCTGGGACAAGTAATACTCCTGCCTTGCCCTCCCAAAGCGTTGGGATTATAGGTGTGAGCCACCATGCCCAGTCACTGATATGTTTTCTGCCAGGTTTTGATTTGGGGGTGATGGCAAGCTTTACTCTAAGGAGATTAAAAATTGAATGGATTTTAATTCTTTTGTTTTTGTTTTTGAGATGGAGTCTTGCTTTGTTGCCCAGGCTGGAGTGCAATGGTGTGATCTCGGCCCACTGCAACCTCTGCCTCCCAGGGTCAAGAGATTCTTCTGCCTTAGGCTCCTGAATAGCTGGGATTACAAGCATGTACCACTACACCCAGCTAATTTTTTGTATTTTTAGTAGAGAGGGGGTTTCACCATGTTGTCCAGGCTGGTCTTGAACTCCTGACCTCAAGTGATCCACCCTCCTCAGTCTCACGAAGTGTTGGGATTACAGGCATGAGCCACCATACTCGGCCCGAATTTTAATTCTTTGTTTGATTTTGCTAACTAGAGTAGCAGGGACAGTCTACAGTCTTTGGTTCTAACTTCAATACTGATTTTTTCTGATCAGTTTTATAGAGCCTTATCTACTGAAACAAAAAATATTCTTGTACCTAAGATGCAATGCTTTAGGATTGAAACTGACAATTTTCTGAGCCGCAAACATCAACCCTACTGAAATAATGCTGTGATTAGCCTAGCAGTTTGCTATCTTTTACTATGAACAGGAGCATATTCATTCCTAAAGGTGATCCCATCTTATAATTCCTGTGAAGAGTCGCAGTTCACACACACACTTCAGTGCATTGATCGAGAGATCCGGAATTCAACTTTTGCCACATCTGCCCTCTGGGGAACAAATAATGCATACCAAGTTTCTCTGTGAACATCTTTTTAAATTCTGTCTTCCTTCCCAGCTCAAAGACTTTCAGTTCCCTTCATGACTTCATCCAGCAGTTCTCTATCCATTTTTCTGGGGGCACAAGTTATTACTTCCCCATCTCTCACCCATGGGACATGATGGAATATGTGTCATTTAGTTTACTGTTTATTTAAGAAGAAAAAGAAAGAAAAAGTAAGCCATGCATTTCAGTCCTGTACTTTAATTATTAGTAACAAACTACTGGGCACATGCCTCACAACTTACTGCAAACTTGAGGTGCAGATATAGCCTGAACTCTGCTGCAGTTTTCAGAGCGTCACACAGCCCAACTTTAGCCTGCATCTCCCAACAAGCTTTCTGCCATACCCAACCCACAGCATCTAGTATGACAGACTCCCGGTTTAGCTCACACCTAACTCCACTGCCTATTGCTACTTGCCCTTTGCCCATCCATCCAAAGCCTTCAGGGTCCACTCTTAAATCTTCCACAGCATTTTCTCATGACAATAATCTCCTTCCTTAGCTCTTTATCAAACATAATCTGTAACACACATTTGCTACTGACCCCCCATGTAACCATGTGTTATCATGTAAATTTTTCTAACTAGATTAGCAGAGGCAGAATTTACTCTCATATAAGGATCCTTTTTTCATTCAATGTCATACTAACCATACTGCAAAGGAATACAATAAGTTTATTAAATTTTCTTGGCCATGGCTTAAACTTAACAGAAGGAAAAAAAACCTAAAAGGTTTATTGAATTTTGAATGGATGGGTGGATATCAACATTTTCATTAGCTACTAAAAAAAAAAGGAATTCTAAGGAAACAAAGGGAATTGATAGCCTGCCAATTTAAGTATTAAAGATTCTTTTTAGATGTGCAGGTTTTTTTTTTTTTTTTTTTTTTTTTTTTTTTTTTTTTTTGAGACAGAGTCTCGCTCTGCCGCCCAGGCTGGAGTGCAGTGGCCGGATCTCAGCTCACTGCAAGCTCCGCCTCCTGGGTTTACGCCATTCTCCTGCCTCAGCCTCCCGAGTAGCTGGGACTACAGGCGCCCGCCACCTCGCCCAGCTAGATTTTTGTATTTTTTAGTAGAGACGGGGTTTCACCGTGTTAGCCAGGATGGTCTCGATCTCCTGACCTCGTGATCCGCCCGTCTCGGCCTCCCAAAGTGCTGGGATTACAGGCTTGAGCCACCGCGCCCGGCCAGATGTGCAGGTTTTTGTTTTAACATTTTGAAAGTATTTTCTCCCCCAAAATCTTATTTCCAGTTGTAATACAAAAACAGAATGCACCAAGATTTTTAAAAAGGTGACAGGGAGGAAAAAGATAAGTTTACAGATGCATACAAGGAATTTCTATGTCCACTCTGCTTCTAAGAGGGGTATACTTTCCTGGAAAGGGATGTGTAGCCATGTTATTGAATCTGGTGTACTAAATGTAACTCTACTTTGATTATGGCCTACTTCAAGGATAGAAAAACTAAAAACTAGTTTTCACACCTTTAAAAAAAATTGATAAGGAGAACCTGTGATCTCTGAATTAGTATCTGGAAGGTGAGGCAAAAAGGGAAAGAAGTGCTTACAACTCAAAGCAGCTTAGACATCATACCTTATTTGGTTTCCGTGGTCATACACAACAGAGTGGAATAAGAATAAGGAACCCTTTACCTTAGTTATGGCTTTGTCTTGCAATTATAAAGCCACTTTTTCTTTATATCAATTATGGGCATATTTTCATGATTATTCACAAAATTATTGTTTGTCAGAATTTCTGGGCATATAGTTAATTTACTTATGAATAAAACCTCCTGGCCAGGAGTGGTGGCTTACATCTGTAATCCCAGCTCTTTGGGAGACTGAGGCAGGAGGATTGCTTCAGTCCAGGAGTTGGGGACCAGTCTGGCCAACATACTGGGACCCCATCTCTGCAAAAAAAATTAAAAGAATTAGGCACACCTGTAGCGCCAGCTACCCAGGAGGCTGAAGTGGGAAGATTGCTTGAGCCCAGGAGGCTGAGGCTGCAGTGAGCCATGATCACACCACTACACTCCAGCCTAGATGACAGAATGAGACCTTGCCTCAAAAGGAAAAAAAAAAAGAAAAAACTGCTGAAAAATTTCCATTTTTTTAATGTAAAGAAATGCCTATATGAAGTCTTGCAGAATCCTTAAGAATGTGACAGAATTCAGCTCTGGGTAGGACTTTAAGAAACCTCAGGATCCCTCTCAAGATAATCTTATTTTAATATTCTTATCAAATTATAACCACCATAGACATACATTAAATGTCATATTGGCAAAAAGTAGTGTTATTTCCTCTAGTCTCTGGGTCCCTACTTTATTTGTATCCTTAAAATCACTTTCAGAACCATACGTTGTTTCCTGACTTGAGTCAGCAACTCAACTACAAGAGGACTCTTAGGAGGGGGGTGCACCAGTTGGCATTCTGTCTCAGCGTCAGACTCTTCACCTTGGAACATGAAAACTTCTTCTGCACTAGGTAGATAGGTATCAGCTGAACTGGGCAGTGCCCTTTTCTTTTTTCCTTCACTGCTTTTTACTTTCCCAACTCCTTGTACCTCACATGTGTACAATAGTCATAATGAAGAGCATGTAGATACGACATGAAAGAGCCAGGAGGGAGCTCAGGTCAGCTTCCCAAGCTGTTCATTAGCAATTATCCTATGTTGAAATACTGCCCACATAAACATTTCTTCATTAGCAAATAAACTAGTTTGACTCTTGGGGTACAGAAATTTTGATGTGAATGCTAAGGAGACTCAAGCTAAGCACTGGTTTCAGTGACATCCCATGAGTTTAAAAAAGCATATATTTCAATTTATGCATGCTGTTTCAGAAATGTTAATGGGTAGAGCAATAAATACAAATCATAAGTGAGAACTTGCTCAGCTACTCTGGTAAGAATCAAAAAAGCATGTCCTAGGAATGTTTTGGAACAAGACAGTATGATAGAGAAATTCAGATTTCTAAGGATAAATCCACTATTCATTTTTATTAATTATGGAATAATTTCCATTGTTCATCTTGATGACAGAAATAGAAGGGTAAAAAGGATAAATATAAGCTTGACAGAATTAAAGCACATCAGTATTTCGTTTGGGTTGTCTTTATTTGGTTGGTCACCTGGTAATCATAACTCCCAAATCACCATGCTGAAAAGTACTTATTAAGTACCTATAATTACGGGTTGTGCTATATGATGCACATTTAAAATTTATTAAACGAGAAGAGTCCATGCTATCTCAAAATGACTAATTATCTGATAATAAAACAGTATAGTGTTACCATTATACCCAAGTATGGAGGCCTGCCAGTATACGAAGTATTACCACTGAACCATTAGGAAAGCAATCTATCCACATTAAAAACTACGTGGGCTAGTGGCAAACCATTATTCATCTTGAATACAGTTGAACTTTACCGGAGAGATGCCAGAAAGGAAAGGCAATTTTAATTCATTAAAATTGCTCTGTTCATTAAAGAAAATCTTACCTTCTTCTAAGCAGTATGGATACATTCAACCATAAATAACTCAGTTAAAGAGGTAAGTGTTAATGCTTCCTTAGGCAACTCCCACTTGTAGCAGATGCTTAGGTTTAATTCTAAACTAACCCAAAGGATTTGAATTTCACCACAGTAAAAGATTTCTGTGCACGCAATGAACAACTTACTTTGATCACAGCACTTAAACCGATTCCCGTTAACTACCTGTAACCCAGATATAGCTTATACAGTTATTTTGTGTTTACCTACCTGCTTGACCACAGCCATGACAATGTTGGATAGTCTTGAGCAGTGTAGAGTGTGCAGCTGTGTGACTGTGAGTGACTACTGTCATCAGGTTCCCTATTCTCTCTTCTGTTGAAGGAGGAAATTGGGCTCCACCTCTAAGGTTCCTTGCAATTATCAAGTTCTATGATTCTGTACTGACTGACTTCATTGCCTTAGCTGTTGAATTGCTTTGTAGAGAGCTCTAAAAATTATGTGGAAAAGTGAATGGCCCTTGCTGGGATGTGAGCAGTGCATTAGGACTACTTCTCATTTTAGAAGTGAGGAAATTAGAGAAAAAATACATAGGGAAGATTTTTTATTCTTTTCTTGGTTCTTGAGGCATTACTTTTCCCTTTATGGCTAGAATGATAGGATTGTATGAAGACATTCATTTAACTTGGTTTGTTTATGATTGCAAGTAATACAGTTAATACAGCAAAAATCAGAATCTCAAGTATGTTGAATGGGTAAGATAAATAATAATTTTAAGGAAATGTCTTCAGTGGTATATGTATAACTAATTTCTGTTCTCAAAGAAGCAAAGAGGGTTTGGATGAAAGTTTCCCAGGCTCAGAAAATATGACAGTAGAAACATGAAGATAGGAAATTCTTCTTCATCTTTTCACAGTTACACAATGTTCTACACATTATGCAATGATTATGTAATTCAACAGGAGAGCTTAAGGAATTTTTACAGCTCATAAGATAACACATCAAGTACCCCTTTTTCTTCTGAAAGTTTACCACAAGAACAGGAAAATCTAGGCCTACTTTACCTCTAAGCCTGTTTATCTATGAAATAAAGATAATACTTTACCTGCACCATGAGTATTAAATGGTAAAGCTTTTTGGCATCATGTCTACCCATAGGAATCACTCTATAAATCATTATATGTGATTATTGTCACTTATTACCTTTATAAATTAGAAAAAAGTATATACTTTTTCATATTACTATCGCCTACTTGGTAGAACTTTATTTTTCTTTAGTCTTTGCTTATATGTGCATAAACAGAAATGGTGATTGTGACTCTTAAGTAATTTAATTCCATGCCCTTGCAATTTCCACAGGAGAAATAAAGCAATATATATATAATTTATGGCCAAAAGTACTTTCCTCCTGAAATGTCCAATAGTTAAAGTTTCCACAAAATTGTCTCACTTTTCCACTTTTCATTGAAGTATAGAAATAATCAATGTCTTTCTGGGGGAAGAAAATGTATCATAATATTTTTCTGAATATTTGACTCTTTAGTTATTATTACAGGGAAAGTACAACTTTGTGTTTACTGCCTGTTTACTGTACACACATGCCTAATTATTTTCCCCATCAGAAAATTTGATAGGACAAGACCATGTTCATTCAACAGATATTTATTAAGCACCTACTGTGTTCCAGGTCTTGTGTGACCAAGAGAAGAGTCTGTAAACCTCAGTGAAAGTGATTTATTCAATTTTTACTTCTGCGTTGATTTCTGGAATCATTGCATTATTTGGTATTCACTAAGTAGGTCACTTGCATTCATTTACATAGGAATGCTGCTTTGTGTAAATAGCAAGGTCCCTTATGAGTCAGCATTACATGTCAGCATGAAGGGAGAAAACATGAAGCATTTTACAAATAATACTCTTTAGGTGAACACATTTTGCTTTTGATATTATGTTTTGTAACTTACTTCTCAACCCTTTCCTTATTGATCTAATTGAATGGGGAAGACCCATTTTAAGAGAAACATTGCTTTCTTAGGAAACATGCTCAACTGTTTAAATTATTTATAAGGTTTCTATTGCTTTCTGTCAAATCATAGTTCTATTATAGAAGTTTGTTGATTTTTGCTTTTGAATTTATTTTTTGGCATTATCAGTATTGTTGTCAGAGGCATTTGAACTAGAGTGACTTTATCTTGAATAGGGGCTAAGTAAAATAAGTCTGAGACCTACTGGGCTGCATTCCCAGGAGGTTAGGAATTCTTAGTCACAGGATAATATAGAAGGTTGGCACAAGATCACAAGATCACAAAGACCCTGCTGATAAAACAGGATATGGTTAAGCAGCTGGCCAAAACTCACCCAAACCAAGATGGTAACAAAAGTGACCTCTGATCATCCTCACTGCTTATTATATGCTAATTATAATGCATTAGCATGCTAAAAGACACTCCCATCAACACCATGACAATTTACAAATGCCATGGTAGAGTATACAGTCTAAAAATGGAAGGAACCCTCAGTTCTCTTCCTGGGGAAATCTCCGCCCCTTTCCCCAGCACACTCATGAATAATCCACCCCTTGTTTAGCATGTAATTTAAAAACCCATAAAAATAGCCAGCCAGCAGTCCTCAGGGCTAATCTGCCTATGGAGTAACCATTCTTTCATTCTTTTGCCTTTTTGAGAGGGAGTCTCAAAAATCGCGGCTCATTGCAACCTCTGCCTTCTGGGTTCAAGCGATTCTCCTGCCTCAGTCTCCCAAGTAGCTAAGATAACAGGTGCCCACCACCATGCCTGGCTACATTTTTTATTTTTAATAGAGAGGGAGTTTTACCATGTTGGCCAGTCTGGTCTCAAACTCCTGGCCTGAAGTGATCCACACACCTCGACCTTCCAAAGTGCTGGGATAACAGGCATGAGCCACCACGCCTACCCAAGATAAAATTTTAAATGTCTATCTTGTTCCAAGACACAACCATGTCACCAAATAGTTCCAATAAAAATACTTTTTAAAAATTCATGTATGTATCTAAATTGGCTCAACAAACTCTAAAGAATAAAATTATTTCTCTCAGTGAAAAGGCTACTTTTTGTACTTCAATGCTATGTTATTGAAATTTCAGTCATAGAGCCTACAAAGGAAGTATGTCTATTCTGGCGTGATACTTAATATGTTGGTTAAACTGCTGGAAGTTTAACCTGATTTGTCAAGGGAGATTTCAATAGAACACCAGTTTGCCATGTGGACTAGACTCCCTCTTCAGTGAAGCAGGAATATTCTCAAGAATATTTTTTCAATGCTTAAAAAGAGGAGAACTGGTACAAAATTTGATGTTTCCTAATGACTAAAAATATCTTAAAGATTTTGTTTGCTTGTTTGCAGGAAGAAATCTTTCCTGTTTTCTGCTCTGTATGCTGCCTTTGTATTCGGTGGTCGGCACCTAATGAACAAACGAGCAAAGTTTGAACTGAGGAAGCCATTAGTGCTCTGGTCTCTGACCCTTGCAGTCTTCAGGTAGGTTTTTTTTCATTTTTCTAATAAAATGTATCCATTTTATCACTTGCTGAAAGAATGCAATGATTGAGCATTTGATTTTAAATCTGATATTTTTGATTATTGAATATGATGAGGACATAAAGTGTTCAGAAAGAAAGCCTTCACTGCAACCATTTGCCATGATGTACCCAACCTTGTATATTTCGAGAATTGTCAGGCCATCTCTTGTCCTGTCCAAATTGGCCATGCAGTAATCTGATTCATCTGTTAGGATGAGAAGCAGTACAGTAATTCATTAGTGTTATTGGCTAAATATAGATGAAAGGTTAAATGGGAAGGCACACAAGTAACCTGTTGAAGTCTATTGGAGAATAGGGTTCAAATACCCTGGGTGTGCTATTGCTAACACTTAATCAAAAGATGACACTTAGACATAGACCAGACACTGGACATCTGTGTCAGTATTGATAGACCAGAGAATGCTTTTGCTCTGCATCTTCAAAAGCACTCTCCACCCACATTCCCTGAACTGACTTGCAGGCATGTGCTTATGTAGCCAGCTCTAGCTTCATAAATGTGAAAGAACTCAACACAGAGGCTGTCAGGACAAGGCCTGTTCTCTCCAGGGCATCTGTCAGCCGGTGTGCAGACTCATTCCTCCAGAAGCTTTCAGGAGCATTTCCAGTCTTGTATTATTTTGTGATCTAGGCAATCACAAGACTAATTAGCACCCAGCTGGTGTCCAAGCAAGTGCCAGGATTTACCTAGAGTGCTAACAAAGGCACCTGTTCTGTTTGTGTTTTGCTTGTCAAAACCAGCAAGTTTATAACTAGGCTTGGGGAGGAACAGGAGGAGAGTAAATGTACATATACTATGAAACACAAAACTATTCATTTTCATATTTATAAATACTCATTTGTATTTTTTCATATTGTATATTAACTGTTCTACTTCTAAGCAGAACTGGATGTTATCATTAAAGCTTCATTAGTCACTTAAAGCTTATTAAAAATGACTGAGCAGGAAGAGTATTTCCATTAAACTCTTATGATCTGTGCCTTTCCATAATGTTGGATCCCTCCATCTAAAACACCCACTTGCTCAGCACTGCTGAATATACTTTTTATTTCAGTGCAATTTGTAAGGCCCTAAGTTTGAAGTACTCATGATTTGGATCTGTCACTAAAATCTCCTTCCAGTTCAATCTGTATCAGGTCATGATTCTCTGTAATATAAATAAGTCTTTTCATTTTTATTTACATTTAAGTTTGACAGATATGCCTCACCTAAAGTATTTTGATATTTGTGGGGAATTTATCTCTATCCTAATGAAGCCTTTCACCATTTTACTGATTTTTCAATATTCCCTGAACCTTTATCTTTTGTTATTTTAAATTTTAACACTTGTAAGCAGAGTAAAAAAGTACAATGACTCCCCTGCACCCCTTACCTTGATTAAACAATTGTCAACACTTGGCTGATTTTACTTCATTTAATCTTGCTCACCTTGTTTCTCATCCCCAAATTATTTGGAACTATTAATAATAGAGGCTGAAATAATTCTTATTGAAATCATACCATGGCTAAAGGTTAAGTACTCTTTAAAAATAAACACAATATTATGATCTCACCTAAATAAATAATTTGTTCTCATTAAATTTCAAATGTCTTTAGTTGTCTCATAAATGATTCCTGTTTTACAGTTTATTTTTAAGAACCTGGATCAAAATGAGATCTTTACATTTCCGTTAACTGATATCTTTTGACTTACAGATTTCCTCTCTTTTTCCTTATGATTCATCCTTTGAAGAAACCAGATAGTTTACCGCATAGTTTCCTCTGGCCTGGATTTTGCTTGATTCCATTTTTCTGTACCTTCTATTTCTTGTAAGTTGTAGTTAGATCTAGAAGGTTTATTACATTCAGGTTTAATATTTGAAGAGGTTTTCTATAAGAAACAACTTGCCTTTATCAACTATTTGGTTATCTTGAAGTATATACAGTTATTATAGCAAAGATTAGGATAAATGCTCAATTCTTTGTCTATATTCATTAGGTTTTTTTTTTTTTAAGTTAGCTAGCATGTAAACAATAAGATTTGTTTTCTTAAGAATCATTATAAACTTATGGATGTGTACTTTTTTATATGCCAGTGATTTTGAGACATGATTTTAATGTGTTTTAAGTCCACTGCTATTCCATTTGATGGTGATAGTTTGATTTTTTTCTTTAATGACAAGGTATTTCGGGCCAGGCATGTTGTATATTTCTTGTCCAGAACTGGAATCGGCCATTTCTCCAAAGAGCCTGTATTAGATCGTTTTCATGCTGCTGATAAAAGACATACCCGAAACTGGGAAGAAAGAGAGGTTTAATTGGACTTACAGTTCCACATGACTGGGGAGACCTCACAATCATGGCGGGAGGCATAAGGCACTTCTTACGTGGTAGAGGAAAGAGAAAACGAGGAAGAAGCAAAAGCGGAAACCCCTGATAAACCCGTGAGATCTCGAGAGACTTACTATCATAAGAATAGCATAGGAAAGACCGGCCCCTATGATTCAATTACCATCACCCCCCCACCCCCCGCCGGGTCCCTCCCACAATAGGTGGGAATTCTGGGAGATACCATTCAAGTTGAGATTTTGGTGGGGACCCAGCCAAACCATATCAGAGCCCTAATTCCTATGGTAGAGAGGAGATAACATTTAGAAACCACTATCTGGGTACTAAAGGTGGTTGTTGGTGCTGAGTAAGTTCTTATATTTAAGTCTTTAAAGAAGCCAGAAGTGGAAATTTACTTATTGAGGTAGAATATACATATATAATCTATTATCTTTTTTTTTTTTTTTTTTTGGAGACAAGATCTCACTCCGTCACCCAGGCTGAAATGCAGTGGCACAATCACGGCTCCCTACAGCCTCAACCTCTCCAGCCTCAGGTGATCCTCCTACCTTAGCCTCCCACGTAGCTGGGACTACAGGCATGTACCACCACAGCCGGCTAGTTTCTATATTTTTTTGGTAGAGATGGAGTTTCACTATGTTGCCCAAGCTGGTCCCAAACAATCTTTACCATTCTTATGACTTAACTTTTATTTCTCCTTCCTCTCAGGCCAAAAATCCAAGTTCCCGATGTTGACCAGTAACTCTACATTTACTTTATCCTGCAATGCACATGCAGAAGTCAGTAGTGACACTTTATCCTTTTTAGACTGACAACTTATTGTGTTCTCTTTCATTTAATGGATTCTGTTATTTTATTTTCTTCAGAGCCACGTTTTGTATAAAATTTAAAAATCCAGAACCATATAGAAAAATCCAAGTATCTGCAGTCTAAGGTTTTAAACAATGGATCTTAATATTTTTAAGCCAGAATTTGGGAAACACTGATAATGGAATTCTATGCTTCTGTGTTTGGAAGAACATATTGAGATTTCTCTATGCTTAAAGAATGCTAGTCAATAGTGCATGGAAGTAAAAAGTCTGACTACAGAATGATATTTTTAATATAAAAATATAGAGATACTAGAAGAAAATAAACTCAATTTGTTACTTTTTTGTGGGGGGGGGAAAGCAGGTAAGACATCTTATTTATTAAATTCCTATGATTTATTAGAAAATAAGACCAGCCTGGGCAACATGGCAAAACCCCATCTCTACAAAAAGTACAAAAATTAGCCAAGCATGGTGTCGTGCACCTGTAGTCCCAGCTACCTGGGAGGCTGAGGTGGGAGGGTCACCTGAGCCTGGGGAGGCTGAGGCTGCATTGAGCCATTATAGCACCACTGCACTCAAACCTGGGTAGCAGAGCGACCCTGTCTCAAAAAATAAATGAATGAATAAATGGATAAATAAAAAATTTCAGCATTTGTAGAGGTTGATTGTAGTGGACTGGCAATTTAGAAGTTAAAAAGATTTATTTTTTTGTGATGTGTTATTCAGAACAAATGAAGCAAGTATAATAATGTGGACAACTCTTAATTTTGCATATTGGCCATTTATTTTTTTTTTATTTTTTTATTTTTTTTTTTAAATTTTTTTTTTTTTTTTTTTTTATTTTATTGAGTCGGGGTCTCGCCTTGGCTCCCAGGCTGGGGTTGCAGTGAGCCGAGATCTGGCCACTGCAAGCTCCGCCTCCCGGGTTTACGCCATTCTCCTGCCTCAGCCTCCCGAGTAGCGGGGACTACAGGCGCCCGCCACCTCGCCCGGCTACTTTTTTGTATTTTTTAGTAGAGACGGGGTTTCACCGTGTTAGCCAGGATGGTCTCGATCTCCTGACCTCGTGATCCGCCCGTCTCGGCCTCCCAAAGTGCTGGGATTACAGGCTTGAGCCACCGCGCCCGGCCATATTGGCCATTTATTATTGTGTTTTTCTGCATTTAACACATTTCCTAAAATATATATACACACATTCATATCTAATCCCCTACACAATTCTGTAGAATTTCAAGTAGTTGTTTTTTTGAAATCCAAATATTTCATAAAGTTGATATAAAACATTCATCAAAAATATGCTCTTCTGGTCAGGCATGGTGGCTCACACCTGTAATCCTAGCACTTTGGGAAGCCAAGGCGGGCAGATCACCTGAGGTCAGGAGTCTGAGACTAGCCTGGCCAACATGGTGAAACCCTGTCTCTACTAAAAATACAAAAATTAGCCAGGCATGGTGGCACGCACCTGTAATCCCAGCTACTCGGGAGGCTGAGGCAGGAGAATCATTTGAACCCTGGAGGTGGAGGTTGCAGTGCGCCGAGATTGTGCCACTGCACTCCAGCTTGGGCAACAGAGCAAGACTCTGTCTCAAAAAGAAACAAACAAAAAAACTGCTTTTCACAAACAGTTGTTTTAATGAGTGTTAAGAAATTTCTTATTTTGGTCATAAATGAAAATTTCATTTTTATAAAGGATATATTTTTGTAGAAAGTTTTGAGTGGCTCTTACACTATAATTCATGCATTTTCAAATATTGTCTAATGACAAAAATATAGACATTCCTTGCTCAGGAGACAGAGATAGTTCTTCTATGAGATGGTCTGCAATGAGGTGATGGCCAAGGGCCTATCGCCCACTCCATCTCCCCATCCTTTGCCACTGTAGCATAAGATGCCATCAATTTGGAAAATGAAGGAAAGAGAAAGAACCAAACATTTCAGAAGAAGTAAATTTTTCTTTTGGAAAATCACTGAAAAGAGGAATTTTTGTGTATTTTACTGCTTAGGAATAATTTCTTTTCCCTCAAGTCCTCAAGGTTGCCTGTTAGCTCTTAACAGCAGCCAGGGACCCAGTTATGCTTAATTTCCAGATGCCATACATTGTTTACTCATGAACTGAGACACTATTGTGGGAATTAAATCATATCTGCTGCATACTTAAAAAGACAAACAAAAGAAACCTCTTCAAACCAGTCTATTTCAAAAAGTGATGGGGTTTTAGTATTGTTTGCAAGAATTGCCTGCAGTTTTTCTCTTTATTTTTGGGGGTTGACTGAAGCAGTTTTCATGGAGACAGAAGTCTTCAGGTGGTATTCAGTGTCATTTATTGAAACCTATCATAAGTTTTGATAGAGTAGATAAAATATGGCCAGCTGAATTTTCCTTAGGCCTACAATAGATCATTTAATTTGAGGAACATTTCTCTGGGTTCCCCTGACAATCTCTCCTCATGATTCCTCCAGGCTCCCTTTTCAGATTCAAAGTACCAGGTTCTGGTGTCAGTCTTTGCAAATATGGCCGGGATGATGGCACAGTGACCAACTTCCACCTACATCCCACCTAACCCAAGGACAGGCATTTCTTTATTTGATAAGATAATTTTCTGTGGCATTTATCTATGGGTAAAGTTTGAACATTTCCTTAGTGTAAATGCCGAGAAAAATTCTGGTTATGTGAATCAGTAAAACTTTTAGATGAGATTGCTCCTGGTGGCAAAGAAGTTAGATTTGGCTAAGTTATCGAACTTTGATATAGCAACAGAGCATCAGATACTTCAAGGTACTTATCCCCTGTTCTTCTAGACACTCCTGAGTCATTTAATCGTGTTGCTATGACATGTCAGCTGGGTTACTACAATTGATTTGAAAAAGCTTTCCATCCTTCTAGATTGGGTCCAGGTGTGTTTGCTTCTGATTCAAAGAGCCTCTACCAGTTACCTGTCTGGCAGTGTTTTCTTTTCATCAGCAGCAGAAGGAGTTCCAAGAAGCCATCTTTGAGGTTCTTGATGCAACACAGATCAAAGCAGGATGTCTAGTCAGTGTACATTATAAAAAGATAATTACTTGATGTTACAAATTTATAGGTGCCAATATCACAGTTGCTTCACCTTTGCTTACTCCTGTTTCCTGGTGATTACTCCGGCCTCAATTGTTTTATGCATGATTTGCACAAATCCAGATGTTCTACATTTTATAGTTTGACATCTCGCCTATTAACCAGCAATTTTTCCTGTTGAACCTCATTGTAATTTCCTGGCTACATTTTCATTTTGTTATTAAATGTTATCTCTGGCTTAAGTATGAAATATATTCAAGATTAGTAGAAAATTATTCTATTTTTTTCTTTTGTGGGATTTTTATGAACAAACTGCTTAAATATAGCATAGGAAACTTGCAGAAAAGTCTGTTTAACAGTGCAAGCAGTAGATAAATGGTATTTAACCAAATCATTCAAGTTCTGTTTTCCCCAGATTTTATAGACAAATTCAGTGTCCAATATCTGAAGAATTATTGGCAATTACCTTATTTCTAAAGCCAACAAGTATATAATAAAACTAACTGAAGCTGTTCCAGTGACAAATACTCGACAGTTTGTAACCCATATGGAAGGAGTGAGGACATGATTGACCTATAAAATGATGGTACAATTAAAATGACAAGTTTTAGAACAATGAAATCAGTTTGTGCATAAGCCCCTCATAAGTGTCTTAGTTTTTATTCCTATGGTTGCCAAAAGTAGCCCATTTTAATCCACAAAAACAATAATGACAATGATTGCAGTGATATCATTTATATAAAGTAAATGGATCCATAAGCTTTAAGTGTCATAGGACAAAAGCTCCTATTTTATGAAAAATGTGTTATAAATGTCAGATTTTTAAATGTAACACCAAAAGTACAAAAGTAACAAGCCAAAGATGCCTTTGGAAAGCATAATGCTGAGTAATAAAAAAGCAAGCTGGGAAATAATCCTGGAAGTGTAATACCATTTATGAAAATTTTAAAAACTCGTTAATACTACATTTATGAATATATATGTCGTAAAAGCATTCAAATATGCATGAAAACCTCAGGATACTAAGTATCTCTGTTTGGGGGAAGGGAGGGAGAGAAATAGGGCTAGAGAGAGTCCAAAGGGGGCTTCAATTCCTTTTGTAACATTTCATTACATGTAGTAACATGTTACAACATGTTATTACAAAAAGGTCAAACCAGGGAAAAATAGCTATTTGATAAAAAGAAGGGCTATACAAAAGCAAAGTTGAATGCAATTAATGACATTTGGTTTGTTAAGTGAAACAGCAACAATTGTAGCCATATTATAAGATTCAGGTAGTACTGCTGGTGCAGAAATAAAGCAAGTTTATGTCAAAACACAATGTTGTAATTTATTGGTCCTCATTCTCTACCTATCCCACCCAATAATGATCGGTATATAGTTAGAATGAAGAAGAGCTTTTGTTTTCTTCTTTTTTCTGACAGTATCCCTCAGTTAAGTGTGTATGTTTTGCTGGAAGGATGATTTGAGGACCTTTCTTTTCTGTCCCTGTGTTCAACTCTTGAAGAATCTACCATGGTTAATGTTTCTAACCTGTAGACAGATACGATGTAGGTCAGATATTGTGCGTTTAATTATTGTTTTATCAAAACTTGTTTTGTTTTTATCTTTAGCTTACTCGAAAGTGTAAAATATCACATACCAATACTTGGTACCTTCCTTAGCCTCCTATTTTTGTGTTATTTTATCAAAGAACCAGAGCAATTGCTGACTCCAATTTGCTTCTAATGCCATATTTATAAATTACAGCTTCTCCTATTTTTTTAAAGTAAAATTAATGGATGTATAGGAAATCCTTTTTCTTTGTTTTCTTTTTTCTGAAGGCAGAGTATATAACAGTTTTCTTTGCAGAATCAGATTTTTCTTAAAACTAAATAGCTAGAGCAGTTATGTTTTATAATAATAAACATAATAACAATAATTTATTGAGACATAAAATAACTGAGACTAGGAATAACGTAACACCTAGATAACATCTCCAGCACACTGATTGTTTTAAAGGTCAGGTCACAAAATGACAACAAAATATATTTTGTTTCCCTTTGCACTGAAAGAAAAGTGAAGCACCCACACTGTATTATTAAAAAGCCCAACAAATGTTCAAGGCAAAAATCTTAATAAACAGTAAAGTTTAAAAAGCCCATTCCCATAGGAAAAATAATCCTTCCATTTACTTAGCACTGCCAGAGTTGGCTTCTTCCGTTGATGAAGGACACCCTAACATTTTTACAACTGGAGATAACGATATCTAGTCTGAAAGATAGTAGGATAGTGGATTTGTTAAGCATTTTCTTTTAATTTTTATTTTGTTTTATTTGAGATGGAGACTCGCTCTGTTACCCAGGCTGGAGTATGGTGGCATGATCTCTGCTCACTGCAACCTCTGCCCTCCGGGTTCAAGCAATTCTCTGCCTCAGCCTCCCAAGTAGCTGGGATTACAGGCGCCCACCACCATGCCTGGCTAGTTTTTGTATATTTAGTAGAGACAGGGTTTCACCATCTTGGCCAGGCTGGTCTTGGACTCCTGACCTCATGATCCGCCCACCTCGGCCTCCCAAAATTCTGGGATTACAGGGTTGAGCCACCGCACCCAGCCATGTTAAGCATTTTGAGTTGTATTTGAATCCCTTTCAATCTGAGAGCTGCAGGATACCCCTCCATTGTCCTGTTCAGTTTTGTTATTAGTACCAATTTTGTTGTTCTGTTCATCTATACACACATTCACATAACTAACAAATTGCAGCTATTTATTATATTATTAATACCAATTTTGTTATTGTGATGACCTATACATGCAGTAACATAACTACCTGACCAATTACAGCTACAGGATAAAGAAAGTCCTTTCTGTATCTGCCCATAGTATATATACACACAAACCCTGTTACCCTTTATACACTCTTCTTCCTGCTCACCAGGAATTTTTTCTATCCCCCTGACATCAGAGACAGCTCAAGTAAAATACTGCTTCAACTGGGACCTGACATCAGAAATTCCAATGCCAACCCAGACTAGCTCAGATCACCACCCACCCCCTTGCATAAAACCTCCATGCTTCATTAACCATGCCAGGAGCATCATGAATAGGTAATAGCAGACTTATATGACATAAACTACTTCATTAACATTTGCTTTGTTTTCTAGATGTCTAAAACTGGATCCTTTGCCAGAGTTTGGTCTTTCTAGTCTCAAATCACAATAAAGTGACCCTAACTGAATTCTTGACTCCTTTTGAGAAACCACGAGCTATAATAAAAATAAGGAATTGGCAACTTTCTATCTTTTAAAAGTTTTTAAGATGGAACTTTTAACCGGGGTCCATGCATCCTGGTCTGCTCTGGACAGTCTTAGTTTTATGCATGTTGTCTCAGTGTGATTATTAATAGCTCCTTCTTCACTCTCAAGAATGTCCCAATTTGGATGATAAATACAACAGTTATTCTATTTATCACCCACTGAGAAATTGAGTTGGCTCAATAAAAAAAAAAAAAGGAAGAATACCATTGATTATTTGATAACTTACTGCTAACAAATTCTTATTTTTAGGATTGACCTCTTGACTAAAACTTGCTCTGCCTGTAATATTTCCAAACATTTGACACATCATCACTCAGATTTAAAATATCCAAACTGGATCTCCTTTTGATATTTCTTTTCATTGAAATTTATCACAATTTTCCTAATGAACGTCTTTAAGTCATTCAAAGTATGTATGCAAATCTCCTTTACCCAGTCACCAACTTGTATCAATTCTTGTCAGAATCTCTTAGGTAGCTGACTACACCGCTGTTTCCACCCTGGACCCTCCAATTATGATCTTTGTCACTTCACATCTTCAGTTTTACAACCACTAGTTGCTGTCCTTCAAATGTTTCCTCTACCCAAGGATATTCTACGTAGCATATTGTTTCCCTGTTTAAATCTTAATTGAAACTTTTGCTTATACATTAAAACCTCAATCTCGCCATAAAAATGTACAATCTTGCCTTGACCACTGCCCTATGCAAGCCAACATGTATATCGAATCTTTTCCCGCAAAACTGACACACCTTGCCCATTCCTAATTTCATTCCTTTTCTTTTTAGACAGTTTCACTCTGTCACCCAGGCTGGAGTACAGTGGTGCGATCTAGGCTCACTGCAACCTCTTTCTCCCGGGTTCAAGTGATTCTTGTGCCTCTGCCTCCCAAGTGACTGGGATTACAGACTTGTGCCACCATGCCTGGCTAATTTTTGTATTTTTAGTAGAGATGGGGTTTTGCCACATTGGCCAGGCTGGTCTCAAACTGCTGACCTCAGGTGATCTGCCTGCCTCAGCCTCCGAAAGTGCTGGGATTACAGGTGTGAGCCACCATGTCCAAGCCTAATTTCATGTCTTTGAACATGCTGCACTTCCTCTTTCTCCATTCTTCCTCTATTTGTTTTTCTGTAAATCTTATTGTTTAGACTTAACATTCCTTCTCTATAATGGCCTATCTGATCATTTCAGCCCATATCTCAGCTCCACTGAACTTGCTGGTAGTTCATCATTTAACCAGACTATATATTGCCTTAACTGATGTACTTCTTAGTAGACTATGAATTTCTTGGGGCAAGAATTGTGTCTTGCTGTCCTTGGAACACCAAGTGCACAGAAAGTTGTTGAATTAATGAATACAAATCTCACACCTGCCAGTTCTGCAGTCACATGTGATTATTGTTTCCAGTCACTTCACTTTTTCACTCTGTATTTCTTGCATGAACTGCCCTAGACGTGCCCTAGTCCAGTCTTCATTGCATTCTATCAGTCTTTACCTGTGAACATGCATACATGCATCCAGAAATCAGGGACTGATGTTATGTAGTGTCAGGAGCCTGCAGTGGCCTACAAAGCCCTACACAGCCTGGCCCTTGTTGGTTTTTGACCTCCCCTCTTCCCTCTCCTCAGCCACTCTTGCCTGCTTGCTGTTCCTCAAACATGGTCACAAGGCCTCTGCTCAGGGCCCTTGTATTTGCTCTTCACTTGCCCAGAACACTCTTCACCCAGGTATTCTTTTAAAATTATACATATGTATATATAATTATGTATAATTACATGTTATATATATTATATATAATTATATATATGTTATATATATTTTTTACATATGTTATATATATATATAAATATTTTATATATATTTTTAAAGTAAAACAGAAACAGAGTCTCACTGTGCTGTCCAGGCTGGTCTGAAACTACTGGGCTCAAGGATTCTCCTGCCTCAGTCTCCCAAAGTGCTGGGATTACAGGTATGGGCCACTGCGCCTGGCCCATCCAGATTTTTTCTTTTTTTTTTTTTTTTTTTTTTGAGACAGAGTTTAGCTCTGTTGCCCAGGCTGGAGTGCAGTGGTGCAATCTTGGCTCACTGTAGCCTCCGCCTCCTGGGTTCAAGCAATTCTCCTGCCTCAGCCTCCCAAGTAGCTGGAACTACAGATGCGCGCCACCACGCCTGGCTAATTTTGTATTTTTAGTAGAGATGGGCTTTTGCCATGTTGGCCAGGCTGGTCTTATACTCCTGACCTCAGTGATCTGCCTGCCTTGGCTTCCCAAAGTGCTGGGATTACAGACGTGAGCCACCATGCCCAGCCCCACCCCGATATTCTAATGGCTTATTCCTCACCTCCTTTAGAATTTTGCTCATATTTGGCCTTGGTGAGACCTTCTCTAGCCTCCCTATCCAAAATCACAATATTCCCATCCATGCTTGTTATTGCCTTTTCTTATTTTTCCCTTTAACACCTGCTGTCTTCCAGCCCACTGTTTACGTATTACTTCTGTGGTTCACTGTCTGTCTCGTTCCACTGCACTCTGTGTTCCATGAGGGCAGAGATTTTTGTCTGTCTGGTTTCCTGCTGTGTTTCTAGTGCCTAAGTAGGTGCTTTTTTTAAAAAAAAAAAATAAGGGAAATGAAGAGACTTACTAGCAACTGTCTCCTTTTATTTTCAAAGGGTTCGGAAATAGGAAAATTTTTCAGCTTTTCTCTTGACTTCAGGAACTACCTGGAATTTCAGTTATTTCCAAGAAAATAACAGTGAGTGATATATGCAAATATGACAAAGAACTGCAAGTTTATGTATGCGTAGGCAAAGAGTGAATTCTCATGCTCACAGAAACTATAGTTGACTTGATAACCTTATATGACTTGAATTGCTTATATACAATTAGAAAATCTATCCAGTGGTCACTTTTTGATTAAGTAATTTTCCTTTCTAGTTATAAAATGTAGGATACTCTGCATCAAAACTGAAAACCACAAAATCGCATACACACAGACTTTTTATCCCAGTTCTCACAGATATTTACTGTTAATATTTTGGTGCCTGACTTTCTAATAATTTAATGTTAAACTTGAGATTCTTTGATCATAATTTTAATTCTCTGTAATGCAGTTAATACATTTGAGTGTGGACAAAAATATGGCTTCCCTAATATCTTTGCATTACAGGTGCTGTAACAACTTGAAACAGCTGACATGTAAGATTCTTTAAATCGTTTTACCAAAATGGGGTAGTATTTAAATAGCTGGAATACCATAGCTCTGTTGACACTTGGTTGAAAAATAATATGAGCAAACTAGAAGATTGCATGGTAGTTTAGGATATAATATACTTAGATGTAAGAGATATAAGTATAACAACACCTACAGGCATTTGTTAAGCATTGTTTTGAATTAAGACTTAGGGATTACAGTTCGTATAAACTTCATATTATCTTACAGATCCTCCACAGATCCTTCTTGTTTGGCAGGGTTTGGGATGTGTGCACGTGTGTGTGTGTGTGTACTACAAGATTTCAAACTAAAAGTTGAATCCTTAAACAATTCTTCAGACTTAAGGAATGAACTTTTAATGAAATTGCCTAATTGCATAATCTGGAATGCTTCAGATGATCCATAAATAAAATGCTGTAACCACAATTATAGATTAGCTGAAGGAAACGTTAAGGAGAATAACATGGAAAAATACCAGACATTTCTTCTCTGGACATTCTCATTAGCGAGCAGAGAATTAACTGAAACATAAGAGAGATGAGTATTCCTTCCCCTGATAGTCCACATGTCCTTAACGCATGGTTGTGAGTGGAGGACTGTAGAGAAGAAGTGGTACTGTGTTCATCAAAGAGAAATTGGTCATCCACCATATGGTTATTTGCTGCTATTAGAGCAATGAAAATCATTGTCCTACATGTAATGCTTTTCCCATATGAAACTTCTTACAGGCCTCTTATGACCTCGGCCTTGAAAGCATCGACAGTTCTTTCCTGAAAGCTGTCAATTTTTATTCTCTACGTTTTAATCAAAGCTCCAAATAGTAACTGTCATCTGTTTTTGATGGTACTAGGGTATCGACAGGTGGCCCAGATCTGACTTGATTTTGCATATGACATAGGGAGCTCTTGTTTCTTCCTTGAAACTGGCAACTCTTTTTAGCCAGAGCTACTAGTAAATGGACTAATTTCATTGGTTTTTAGCTCTCCTTGAAACTCATTTCCTAGCGTGTGTTTCAAAAATTAAGTGAGAATTGGTGTTGACTGTTTGATCCCTTCTTGTTATCACTTATAACTAAATTGTTATGCTGGCTGGAGACTATGCAAGCAATCCTCACTGTATTCATTGTTATCCTAGATCATTCTCACAGTTTCCAGAGCCATGAGATTTAGAATCAAGTCTATGTAATTAAAATGATTGATTGATCTGGGGCATAATACTTCATTCCTTGCACATTGCAATTTCTTAACAACTTAATAAAGCAACGATTTTCTTTTACTCCTTTCATTTGACTACAAATGGTACAATGGTAGACAGAGGGGTGGCTTTTTGTATTTTTTGTTCTGAGATGTGCATTAGCACCATTGACTTAGCAGTGGATATGCAGGGTGATTAAAGTAGCTGGGAGAGATTGTTCATTGATTCTAGGTATTTGTGTTAACCCGGAGCTGGAGCAGAAATTTTCAATGCAGTTTAATAGAATTGCTTATGAATTGAAGAAATTATGAATCATTAGTTATTCAGTGTTCTCTTATGCGGGGGGCAGGGATGTGGTTTCTCTGAAGGGGTTCGGCTTTAAGTTGGAGTTTATACTAGCTTAATGCAGATTAGATAGGTAGGCAAAAAGCAAAGAAAAGAAAAAAGAAACTAACTTTCCAGGACAAGGGCACAGAGCTCAGGAGAGGAAAGCAGAGAAGAAAATCTAATTTCTGCCTTTAAAAGGAATATAGTTAAAACTCTAGTACTTTTCCAGTCCTGAACAGACAGCCTACCTCTAGAGATTTCAGTTTAACTCCTCAAACTGATTTTTGCCACCTTATACATGTTTACTGAGACCAAACCCATCTTCCATCAACCTTGGAGTGAAGGAGTCACTCTGGGGTGTGCTATAATCTATTTGACACCTCTAGGATAGATGTGTAATTTTCTGTTCTCCTTAAGGACGTGGATCCTTAAATTGATAGAGTAGAACTAGATTAAAGTTTGAAGTCATTAAAAGTAAAGGCAAACAAACATCTTCTGCCTGATGTACTTCTTAAGTTGGCTATATCTATCTCTCTCCATTTGCCTAACCTGTGAATATTGTATTGATCCTCTTTCTACCATACCTTTATAATACCTTCCGTATTTCTTCCTGTGCATTCACACATAAGGTAAAATTACAAATAAAATTGGATCTGAATTTCTAAAGTATAAAAGTCAAACTCTTGGCCGGGAGTGGTGGCTCACACCTGTAATCCTAGCACTTTGGGAGGCTAAGGCGAGTGGATCACAAGGTCAGGAGATTGAGACCATCCTGGCCAACATGGTGAAATCCCATCTCTACTAAAGATACAAAAATTAGCTGGGCATGATGGTACACACCTGTAATCCCAGCTACTCGGGAGGCTGAGGCAGGAGAATTGCTTGAACCTGGGAGGCAGAGGTTGCAGTGAGCTGAGATCGTGCCACTGCACTCCAACCTGGTGACAGAGTGAGACTCTGTCTCATAAAAAAAAAAAGAAAAGAAAAAAAAAAAAGAAAGTCAAACTTTCCTGTAAGTTCCTGGAAGGTCTACCTCCTGTGGCCCTAATGAGGAGAAGCCCTGTCACTCTTGTGTTCCTGCGTGTCCAGGTCCAGCACCAAGTGTGAGTCACATCTCAATTAATGACTGGATTTCTTTACATATACAATGCTATTGAGGATGGCATAAATTGCATCTTTTAAGGGTTATGGTTGACAAAAATATGAATAGAGGATGCCTACTTTTATTTCTGTTTTAATCTTAGGTTTGCCCGTAGATAAATGGTAAATGATTAGTTGTCAATCTTGCTGCTCAAAAGGAACTCACAGTAAAAAAGTTGCCCTTCTCCATATACTGTCTAAACACCCACCTCAACACAAGATTTAGCTGTTTTATGAGGAATTAGTGAGAAAAAAACTTGAGAATTTTATCTTTTGTGTGGTATAATGCTAACACTAATAATAGACATCATTCATTAGGTGCTTGGCACTGTGTTAAGCTCTTAATATATTATCTTATCTAACTTTCAAGACTGCCTTGAGGTATGTACTTTATTCTCATTTTACAAATGAGAAAACCTAGGCTCAGAGAGGTTTAAGAAACCTTAAGAGTAGAATCCTGGGAATAAACCCTAAAGCCTGTTGTGTAATACAAAGGAAATTGCTCCAACACAGCTATCTACTGAAGAGGTATGTGCCCTCTGGATACCTAAGTTACTGTTCTCCTTATCTTCTCCTTCCCCACCTCCTCATCACCATTGTGGCTATGATTATGCAGCCCCGAGGTCTTTCCATTGGAGCACTGCTTCTCTGAAATGTATGACTTGCTGTCTTGAGGCAACAATGACACCTACGACAATGAGCTGCTTTGACAAGAAGAAAAGTTGGCCCATCTACCCATAAGCTCTCACTGGGCCAGGATCTCATATACTTCATAGACAATGTTAGCCAACTAGTGTCCTGATCTTCTGCCCGCATCCCAAAAATAGCATGCTATCTCTTAGGAGTGAATTTCAATTATCAGGAAATCCAGAAGTTTGGCATTGTTCCACATTTTCAGAAACCGCCCATGGAAATCAATTCCAGGCTTATAAGCTGTCTGTATGTATAGTCATCCCTCAGTATACGTAGGGGATTGGGTCTAGAACCACCCAGGATACTAAAATTTGCACAGACTCAAACCTGCAGTCAGCCCTGTGGAACCTGCATATATGAAAAGTCCTTTGCATTGGTGGGTTTCATATCCCAGGAATACCATGTTTGGTTGAACAAAATTTGAGTACAAGTGGGCCCGAGTGGTTCAAACCTATGTTGTTCAAAGGCCAACTGTAGTTATATTAAGCTGGATGCACATTTTTATACACTACCGTCTCCACACTTGTTCATGAAAAGACCGAGCCTCTATTTCATTATTAATTTTGCCTATTTAAGCATTTTATCCTAAAATAAATGTATGTTCATCACTTGAAATAGCTGTCAGAGTAATATTTGCTGGAAAGAGAAAGAAAGTAAATAACACAAATTTAAAAAGACATGGGTAGATCTTATTTTTGGAGGACAAAGAAATTTGTTGGAAAATATCTAGCTGACTTCTAGTCCCTACATGAAACACGAGTGCAGTAGTTTCCCTTACCCACAATTTTACTTTCTGTGGTTTCAGTTACCTGTGGTAACTGAAATGGAAAATTCCAAAAACAAACAATCAGTTTTAAGTCATGCACCATTCTGACTAGCATGATGAAATACTGCAACATCCCCCTCCGTCCCTCTCAGGACATGAATCCTTCCTTTGTCGAGCAGATTCACACCTGTGAGTCACTTAGTAGCCCTACTGGTGATCAGACTGTCTCGGTGTCACAGTGCTTGTGTTCAGGTGACTCTTATTTTACTTAAAATGACCTGCAAGTGCAAGAGTAGTGGTGCTGGCTACTTGGATATGCCAAAGAGAAGCCAGAAAGTGCTTTAAGAGAAAAGGTGAGAGTTTTCAACTTAGTAAGGAAAAACATATTATATGCTGAGGTTGCCAAGATCTATGATGAAAACAAATCTATCCATGAAATTTTCCAGAAGTAAAGAGAAATCCATGCTAGTTTTGCTGTTGCACCTCCAGCTGCAAGACTTATAGCCACAGTGCATAATAAGTGCTTATTAAAATGGAAAAGCCATTACATTTGTGGGTGGAAGACATGAACAGAAATGTATCCTAACTGATGGGTTTCAGGCATCCTCCAGGGGTCTTGGAATGTGTCCCCGTTGGGTAAGGGGAGTGTACTGTATGCCCAAGGAATTCCTCATGTTTTCACTTGGGGTTATCTGCACCCAGCCCTTTGATAGAATTAGTGTTTATTCTCATTTTCACTCCCAGAAAATGTATAAGCTACAATACCCTAATGAGCGCTCTGTGCTTAGCTTTGGTGAGAACACACTCTGTATATCCAAAACCTTTGAGTGGGAATGACTGAAGGGCCTGGAAGTTTCCAAACTGAGGGTCAAGGTCACCTTGGCTTTGCTATCCATTATCTCTTGTTTCTTTTACAGGCAAAATCCTTTGATGTCCTATAAATTCTAAATACATTTGCAATTTAAAACACTCTTCAAAAAATGTAATAAAACCACATATTTGTAACCTTCACAAAGGCAGGAATCTGAAAAAAGAAAAGGAAAGAGAGAGCCAAATCGACTCTAATTGTTAAGGACAAAATGAACAATCTTTTGACTAGACAACGCTATCAGAAATTCCTTTGATTGGAAGTATTTTGTGCTGAAAACCAACTAGAAAATAAGAGGGTTTTTAATTTTTATTTATTTATTTATTTTTTACAATTTTATTTTAGGTAACAGGAGCTATTTTTTTAAAAAATTACTCCTTCATTCCACCAGAAGTTTTAAATGTTTCTTGATCTAAAAATGTAGATGTGGTTTAAGTTAAATGTATGAACAAGGTAAGGGCCAGTGTCTGCTGTGACATTAGTGACAGGTGCAAACTAAAAAACTCATTCAAATATTTTTGCAGAATGAGGAGTGGTGTCAGAGACAGCTGGGCTTGGAAACCTTCTGGAAGTCTTTTATTGTTTCCTGTGTTGGATCAAGTCCAAAAGTGAGAATAATTACCCTTTAGAGCTGCCAAGTTTTCAGGCAATTCAGATGACTCTAGTCTTGTAGTAGGAAAAAAATGTGAGTCAAAGTACAAGAACAGTGATTGAATTTTATAAAAAGTATTTCTAAAGCAGTAATTTCCTCAGAAGTGACTGTTAACGTTAACTAATAGAATGCAAAGTAGAGAAGCATCTGATCAAAATTACAGAAAATGAGAAAGAAAATTAGAATCATCTACTTCTGGATGGCCTAATACAGAGTTGAGGGTTTCAATCAGGCTCCCTTGGTGACTTTTAGGTAATTCATCAAATCCTTGTGGGGATGGTGTCTAGGGAGGCTGTGAGAAAGAAGAGACAGGAAGAACCTCTCAATATTGAATAGGAAATTTATATTGTTCTAAAAACTTCATATCTCCCAAATTTGTAAGAACACCCTGGTTTAAAATGAGAAGGCTCCCCCTCTTGAGAACAGAGAAACAGTGACAGGTGTTTCCCTAAATTTCCAAACCTAACAACTCATTTGGACAGCCTATTCCAGGTGCTTTACTCATCCTCACAACAGACCTGCAAAGGAAATACTATTATAGGATGGTCACATTCAGGGATAAGATCCTTGAATGTTTCAAAGTAATCAAATAACTCAGAACTTTCCTAATTCCAGATCAGTTTTCCCATAGGAATAAATGTCTCATAGGGAGATATTTTCAGAACCTATAAATCTATATCTAATGTCGTGTTGTAAAACAATTTTAAACACAACGAATGGATACGTATTTTTTGTCGTGTCTAACTTTTGTTTCTTCTCTCAAAAGTTCTTGGCTCTAAAAATTTTTTCATTTTTACCACTACCACTTAATGAACCCCTGGGAAGCATGGTCATAATTAATCAATAGTGGTCATTAAAATAACAGCACAGGAGTCATCAAATCACACTTAGGAACTTCTGAGGGAAGAGTGGTTTAGAAACTAATGACCAAAAATCACATATATTTCCATTTCCCACTAACACACTGCTCTCATGTGGCAATATTATAAATGTACTAAACAAGTTGGAACACTAGCTTTGAAATTATGTGATTCGTGAGTATAATTTAGATGTAAAGGATTCACATTCGTTCAAATTTAACATATAAAGTACATCCTCCTTAATATTGTATATAGTGGTATTTCAAAATGTCATGATTCAGATGCACATAAAATGCAACCACATCCCTATTTTGGGATGAAAGAAGTGCTGCTTGGGTGATTAAGAAATTTACCCATGGGCACATAACTGGTTACAGAATCAGGATTAATTGGTCTGACTTAAAATGCCATGCTGCTTACATAACTGAGATAGGTCAAAAAGTTAAAGAGGACTAAATCCAGAAAGACTTCGTGAATGGCTTCAATTAGATAGGAATACTATTTTATGAGCATCGGAGGGAGGCAAACACTTTGCCGTAGAGTTTCTCAAACTGTGGCCTGTGGGTCATTTGCATCAAAACATCTGGAATGTTTATTAAAAATCCCTATTTCTAGGGTCTTCCCCAAAGCTATAAAATTAGAGCCGGTAATCCCAGCACTCTTGGGATTACTTTGGGAGGCCACGGTGGGTGGATCACAACATGGCGAAACCCCGTCTCTACAAAAAGTACACAATTTAGCTGGGCGTGGTGGAGCATGCCTGTTGTCCCAGCTACTCAGGAGGCTGAGGTAGGAGAATTCACTTGAACTTGGAAGGTGGAAGCTGCAGTGAGCCAACGTCACACCACTGCACTCCAAAGTGAAGTCCTGTTCCCAAAAAAAAAGAGCCTCTGTTGGTGAAGCTTGGAAATATGCATTTTTAACAATCTCCATGTTTTACTGTAATTAAAATTTCGATCTAGTTTTAGGGGGCTTATATGCCCTTTTAGATACGACCCAATGCCCCCTCACCAGATTCCAGGGACTCTTACACTAACTGTCCCCACTGAACAACTAAAGGCTCTTGGGACATGTTCAGTAGACGAGAAGTTCAACACATGGTGTGTTTCTCTAGACAGGCATCAGACTGTGATTCTGGTCAACTATGGCATACTTACTCTTTACTCCTGCATTTCTTAATTGTGCCTCTGACCTTTCACCAGCTCTTTTTTCCAGCACTGTGGACTATTAACTGGCTGCTTGCACCTGAGATAGCAGTGTTCTGGTAACCTATCACTTGAGGAAGTTGTTATCTCAGTCGGCTTCCTGTTTGGCCTCATGCCATCCATGCAGAGCCATGAGAGGCAAAGCAGCCCAGAAGCAGCCTCTCCTGTGACTTCCTAGGAGAGGAATGTTCCAGTGGTTATGATTTCCCCTCCCCACATCCCTCCAACACATGCACATACATTGCCAAACCTCTTACTTTTTTTTATTTTTTTATTTTTTTATTTATTTTTTTTGAGACGGAGTCTTGCTGTGTCGCCCAGGCTGGAGTGCAGTGGCCGGATCTCAGCTCACTGCAAGCTCCGCCTCCCGGGTTCACGCCATTCTCCTGCCTCAACCTCCCGAGTAGCTGGGACTACAGGCGTCCGCCACATCGCCCGGCTAGTTTTTTTTTTTTTGTTTTTTTTTTTGTATTTTTTTTTAGTAGAGACGGGGTTTCACCATGTTAGCCAGGATGGTCTCGATCTCCTGACCTCGTGATCCACCCGTCTCGGCCTCCCAAAGTGCTGGGATTACAGGCTTGAGCCACCGCGCCCGGCCCAAACCTCTTACTTTCATATCAGTTTGCATTTTCTCTCTTTGATGTCCCATCTTACCTTAAACTCAACATGGTCTGAATGGAGTTTTATAAAAATGTTCTTAGCCATCCCTGCCAACACTCTACCACAACTTAATCAATACACAAATAAGTTAATAATTAAATCAATTTCTTTCCTTCTCAGTGTCTAGTGACATTATTCACCCTGTTGCTCAGGCCAGTAGCCTTAGTCTTTTCTTCCTTGCTATTAATATATCACAGTATCCGCTGGGCATGGTGGCTCACGCCTGTAATCGCAGCACTTTGGGAGGCTGAGGTGGGCAGAACACAAGGTCAGTAGTTCGAGATCAGCCTGACCAACATGGTGAAACCCCGTCTCTACTAAACACACAAAAATTACCCAGGCGTGGTGGCGCGCACCTATAGCCTGGGCAACAGAGCAAGACTCCATCTCAAAAAAAAAAAAAAATATATATATATATATATATGTATGTGTGTATATATACATATATGACGTGTATATAGCATATATATGACATGTGACATACGTATATGATATATATATCATATATATACATCTCACAGCATCCCAGGGAGCCTAATCAGCTATACTGCCAAAATAGATCCCATCTTTGTCTGCTTCTCTTATGCCCATTGTTACCATGTACTAAGCACCACCACCATCTTTGGAAATGTGGGACACAATATACTTTTAAGTGTCTATTATAATATGAATAGTTTAACATTTATATTAATTACTAATCCTTTCGCCACACAGTATCCTGTATTAAAAATATAAATCATATCACTACCTGCTTAAAACCCACCAATGCTTGTACGGTGCAGTTAGAATAAAATGAATTTTATAATTATTACTGTGTCAGAATCCTCAAAGGCCCTATGAGCTCTAGTCCATGGCCACCTGTTAAATCGTGTCTCTTTTCAGTCCCCATCACCGCCAGCCTCTGGCCTCATACTAAGCATGCCCAGCTGATTAGTGCTTAGTGATTTATCCCTCTACCTGGTATGTTCTTCTCTAGGTCTTGGCCGGCCTGGCTCCTTTTAATTGATCAGTTATCAGATCACATGTCCCGGCTTCTGAGAGGCCTTCTCTCGTGTCAGAAGACGACCTTCTTGCCCCCATCCCTAGTCCATTATCACTTTACCCGGTGTTTTTATCCTGTGGCACTTACCTGAAATTAGTAAGCTATTTTTAATGTATTCATCAGTCTCCCACACTAGAATATTGGTTTTGTGAAAATGGATTTGTCTTTTTCTTAATTGCTTGGTATGAAGAACCTAGTATGTAGTAGGCATAGAAAAAGTTTTTAAGTGAATAAACCCAGAGAGAAACATCCTAATTAAATCACAATTTCCTAAAGGGATATGTATGTTCTCTGGTTTTGCTCATGTTGCGCATTAGATTCTTGTCTCTAGCTTCAGTTAACATTCACTAGCTCTGATACTTACAGGTAATAATGTTCATTTGAGATTTACATGGAGCTGTTAAAAGGGTTTGTGGATAATTGCTGAGTCCATATTCTCTAATGAAAAACGTACATAGCCTATCATACACATAAGTTAGTGACAGGGATGCACTGTAAGAAATGCATCCTGAGAAATATATCGCTAGGTGATTTTTATCATGTGTACTTCCACAAACCTAGAGGGTATATATTTTTATTTACATGTTTTTTTTCCTATGGAAAAGCAAGTGTCCTAGGACCATCACTAATATGAATCATTTCTCCTACTTGATCTGCAGTGCCAAAACCAAGTGCCACAAAGCTGTTTTCTCTGTGTGTTATTATATGGGACCACTGTCGTATATGTGATTTGTCCTTGACTAAAACATCACCATGCAGTGTATAACTGTACAGTTATATACAGTAAATTGTAGAGAACAGTTCTGGTTTCAGTTGCACCATCTCTTATACTTCATATAATTTTGTCTCAAGAACACTTGGACTAATGTTTATCTCTTTTCTTCAGCACTTATCACTAATACTTTATTTTTACCTATAAAAAGATTCAATTTATAGATTCCAGTGCTGAGTCATTATCAAGCAATTTCTTCACATCTGTCTGGCAGGATGCTAGTTGTGGCTGTGTGAAAATGGAGTTCAGTTTTTCTCATCTGCTTGCTCTCTATTACCCACTGCGTGCCATAATACTACAATGCAACATCACTATGCCTATTCAAGTTTTGATCAAATTGTGTTTCAGGCTATCAACTCTTCATTGTTGGAAACTTTGATGTGTTTCAGGATTTTAGCATTTTCATCAAAAGCACATGTCAACTACATTTGGACTTTTGTCCCAACATTTTACAAGTCATTAACTTGAAAATCCATTTAATTGGTATATGGAAGTGATTCTTTAAGGAATAGGAGTTTAGAGTTAGAGACATTGAAGGCCCTCTTCCAGGGGTCTTTTTGTGTTGCTGTGGTGGTAGCGGTGAAAAATGGATAAAATGTATCATCTTAACCATTTTATGTATATAGTTCAGTACTGTTACATATATTCATTGTTGTACTACCGATCTCTAGAACTTTTTCATCTTACAAAACTGAAACTGTACCCATTAAGTAAAAACTCATTTCTGCCTCCCCCAACCCAACAACCACCATTGTAGTTTCTGTATCTATGAATTTGACTACTTTAGATACCTCATAAGTAGAATCATAGAGTATTTGTTTTTGTGACTGGTTTATGTCACAAAAAGACAAATGTCCTCCAGGTTCATCCACTTTGTAGTATGTGTCATAATCTTCTTCCTTTTCAAGGCTTAGTAATATTTCATCATATATACATTTTGTTTATCCATTCATCCATTGATACATTTAGATTGCTTTCATCTCTTGGCAATTGTGGATAATGCTGCTGTTTTGAGCATGTGTGTACAAGGAACTCTTCTAGATGCTTTTGCTAATTCTTTTGAATACACACCCAGAAGTGAAATTGCTGAATCAAGTGACAATTCTATTTAAAAAACTGCCATACTGTTTTTCAATAGCCATGGAGCCATTTTATATTCCCTCCAACAGTGCACAGGGGTTCCAATTTTTCCACATCCTATCTCACAGTAATTATTTTTCTTTTTTGATACTAGCCATCCTAATGACTGTGATGTGATACCTCATTTTCTAACAATCAGTAAGGTTGAGCATCTTTTCATATGCTTTTTATTCATTATTTGTATATTATCTCTGGAGTAACATATTTGTTTGTTGCTCATTTTTTAATAGTTATGTGTTATTAAGTTGTAAGTGTTCTTTACATATTCTGGATCACAGTTCCATCTCCAGGAGATGAAGGAACAAAGCACACTTGAGGATGCAATGGAGGGCCACGGCCAGTTACAGGAAGGACAGCCAATGCAGGGCTTATCCCCTCATTTCCTTAAGGCCTCTGCTCAAGTGTCACCGTATTATTGAGTTCTTCCTGCCTATAAATTTTAAAAAATGTTTATTATATAATAAAACAGCACACTGTACTCCCACCCAGCACTCCACATACTCCTTATCACCATCTGGCATACTATAATATATACTTCCTGACATACTATCTATCGCCCTCATTTAAGATGTAAGCTCAAACAAATGTGATTCCTATCAGAATTTACTGCTGTGTCCCCAGTACCTAATGTCTTATCCACATCATTTCTAAAGTTCTCCAGGTCTTAAAATTTCAGATCTCTCCTTTCTTACCTGAAATAGTGCCTAACACATATAAAATGTTCAGGAAATATTGGTTGAATAAATAATTAAAATCTTATGACCCTCCCCTGGCTGAAATTACAGTCAGCCCTCCATATCTGTAGGTTCTGCATCTGCAGATTCAACCAAGCTTGGTTTGGAGGAAAAAAAGACAAGACAATAAAAGTAATTTAAAATACAGTATAACAACTATTTACATTGCATGTATGTTGTATTAAGTATTATAAGTAATCTAGAGATATTTAAAGTATATGGGAAGATGTACGTAGGTTATGTGCAAATACCATGCTATTTAATAGAGGCTACTTGCTTGAGCATCCTCAGATTTTGGTATCCTGGGGAGTTCCTGGGACTAGTCTTCCCGATATAGAGGAATGATTATTTTTAGAACCTGGGCTATCTATCTGCAATTCTACTGGTTGAAAATTTATGTAATACCCCAGGAAGGACAAAGGGGTTTCAGCCATTCCCTGCTGCCATTGCGTTTGTCTTCTCCTAATCTCCAATTGAGGAATTATGGGATTTTGTTTTGCAGAGATGGAGGAGACAAACCTGTATTTTGTAACCTAAAGTTTGGAAGGGCCATGGACTATGGGAAAAGAATAGAACAAGAATAAGGAATAAGTCAGAAAGTGAGGGAGATAAACCAATTATCTTCCAGTGGTGGTCTTTTTATTTCCCCTCTCACACTTCAGATGGAAACTGGCTTTTCCTCTAGAAGACAGGAAAGCCCTAAAGCATCAAGGGCTCCATCCTCTCTGCCGGACTGGCTGTGAGGCTGGGAGCAGAGGTGGAAGGAATTTCCCTTGTTCCTCAATGCTTACATTTCATAGTGAAGGGAGAAAACTACGTTCTCCTTGGAGGAAATGTAGAGACTCCTGGGGAGTTCAGCTAGGAGGCCATTAGGAAAATTCAGTAGCCTGGGAATCGTGAAGCAAGAAAAACCACAGACTTTTTGAAACCTTTATTATGAAACCCTACTTAATAATCATAAATGTCGTAGCTCACAAATACCCATTGAGTTTGCATTACTCATTGGTGCTTAAGGACCCAAGGTTATTCCACAGGCAAAGCCCACTTTCAGACTTTTTCCCTAAAGACATTTAAGATAACTTGTGAGAACACACTTAACGACATTTTATATTTTTCCTACCCTGAGATTAAAAAAAAAAAAAAAAAAAAAAGCCTCTGTGAAAAGAGTGAGCTCCACTCCTGGAACAGTACTGGTAGAATGCCAAGCCAGGCAGCAGTCCAGTGTGTGCCCGCTATCAGCCCTATGAGCTTGGCGGCACGTGTGGTATGGAGATGGAGGTGTGGTTTCTTACCAAGAGATAAAGGTATACATAGATTTCTCATTTTGAAAATTACCAGAATTGTATCATTACAATCTAGCAGATTGACCTTAAAAAAATTGAGGATGAAACGCACAGAAATCAGTAGAATAGATAGGAGAGTTTAAACATGTTCCTAACTGTTCCAGATTCACAAACCAGGGATAATTTTTCTTAAATTAGATGTATACACATATATAAAAATTAGCTTATCTGTGTTATGATTCTCATTTTCAAAATCATTTTGTGATTAAATTGGGGCCAGGACTGCTTGTTGCCTTTTTTCATAGGACTCTGGAAGGCTTTGATGTACAATAGGGTGACAATTTTCAGGCTTCCTTTGCGGAACAGGAAGTTCCTGAAATGGAGATGAGAGGACATCAGAGAAGACCATTTGGAGATTCTCAAATGTCTGAGTAACCATGCCAGAATCTTGGAGACTTTAAGATAAGAGATGTTGAATTGGCCACAAGTCAGAGATAAAAGTGCTCCCCAGGGTTTTTCACTGGGATTTCTCTTGAATGAGATGAACTTGGCAACATAGTCACTGCCGACTGTTGCCAGTGTGGCACATTTGGAGGGTGGCCCACCTGGGCACCTTGTATAAGCCCTAGAAACTAAAGAGCCTACTAGTGAGTTTCACCTGGAAGATAAATTCCCATGATTTCTAGAAATACCAGTACAAAGGGTTTTTTTTTTTTTTTTGAGACGGAGTTTATCTGTCACCAGGCTGGAGTACAGTGGTGCAATCTTGGCTCACTGCAACCTCTGACTCCCTGGTTCAAGCTATTCTCCTGCCTCAGCCTCCCAAGTACCTGGGATTACAGGCATATGCCACCATGCCCAGCTAATTTTTGTATTTTTAGTAGACAGGTTTTCGCCATGTTGGCCAGGATGGTCTCGAGCTGACCTCATGATCCGCCTGCCTCGGCCTCCTGAAGTGCTGGGATTACAGGCGTGAGCCACCGCACCTGGCCAAAGGATTTTTTTACAGGTGCGACTTAATTTTTTTTTTTTTATTTAAAGCCGCAGACTCAATGTTCTGAGTGAGCGCTGGTCAGCTGCTAGGAGTTAGGCGCTCCAGCAAGTTGATGGCTGTCAGTCAGCAGGCTTCAGCTGATCTCTGTCTCACTGATCTCACACTGGTGGATTGATTTCATTTGTGAACTACTGTATTTCTCATGCAAAGGATCCAGGTGAGGAGGCGGCTGGCTCCACCCTTCCCACCTTATGAAGTTTAAGTCCAAAGAGTTCACCAGATATTGGCAGGCCCTGAAATCTTTTGGAAAATTCTCCTGAAACTTCCCTGGAGGTCTGTATATCCGTCTTTAAAATATATTTATCAATGAAAGATGTGATTTAGAAAGGAGTATCTTTTCCTACCATCTCTTTTCAGTGGTGGTATTCGAACACTCTTTTAAAACACAAAACCCCTTGATCCACTGCTCTGGAATGGTGCTTAGACGCCTGGCATCCTTCTGAGCAGGCAGTGGATCTTGGCCAAGTGCCGGGAGAGAGCGGTGGAGGAAACTGTGGAGGGAAGGCTGGGCGGGAGATGGGGAGCCAGCTGCGGGAAGAATCCACCCTGCCGGTTCTGAAAGCAGAGCTTTGTCCCCTTGCCTGAAAAGGTGATTTGCCTTCACTGGAGTGGCATATCGTGACCAGACACTTCACGGTTCATGCTTGCAAATGACCTGAGTGAGTTCCAGAGCATACACATACTTGCTCCAATAAAAATAACTAAACATGGAAAGAAAAAAACTAAGCTCTTTTCAGTGAGGAGTAAGGTGTATAGCACAGGGCCTATCACCTGAGTGCTTACAAGTATGTGTGAAATGACTTAATTACATTTACCTTCTTTGGTGTGCTTTGTGCTAATAATAATTCAGTTACTGTGGACAACTACGAACATCTTGGGAAAAAAGAACAATGTGCTGCTTTAAAAGATTGTAAAGATTGAATGAACCTTTAGATTAATGAACCCAAATGAAGGAACTGGGCATATGGAAGAGCTGGAGCTTATGACTGCTACCTCCCCCTTCCTTGCAGCCATAACGTGAGTTCACAGTTTAGAGCTGGAATCATTTCCAGTCCCCTCATTTTAAGGATGTGGGAATACTGAGGGTGAAAATGACTTTTTTCCCTCCCTGGTTTTAGTTAGTTGGGTTGGGGGGAAGATTCTGTACAGATAATGTTATATATCATGGTTCAAGTGCTCTCCCCAAAAAATTTACGTTAATTATCTTTATTAGTCCCTTCCTACATTGCTATAAAGAGCTACCGGAGACTGATTAATTTATAAAGAAAAGAGGTTTAATTGACTCACAGTTCCGCAGGCTGTACAGGAAGCATGGCTGGGGAGGCTTCAGGAAACTTACAATCATGGCGGAGGCGACTGGGGAAGCAGGCATGTCTTTCCTGGCCAGAGAAGTAGGAAGAGAGCCGAGGTGGAGGTGCTACACACTTTAAACAACCAGATCTCGTGAGGACTCACTCACTATCACGAGAACAGCAAGGGGAAAGTCCACCCCTCTAATCACCTCCCAGCAGGCCCCTCCTCCAACACTGGGGATTACAGTTCAACATGACATTTTTTCCCCCAGGAAAAAAGTTTGGTTTCCTCATGAGGCTGTGAAACCTAGCTAGGACTGTGAGATGGAGTTAATGGAGCACTGCTATTATCATGGCACTGGAATTGTCACTATCCTAATAATTTGATAATACCCTGAAAGAGATTAATAGTTTTCTCAAAGGAACAAAGTTTTCTGTAAAAACAAGATGACTAACCACTTTTGTGATCCTGGTGAGTTTTTGGCTTCAACATTAATCTTTACTGTGAATACATTTATTCTAGGTTTTTTTGGCTCATATAAGCATCATTTTAATTTTCTGCTCTGCTTAATTGAGGTCACTATTGGTAGAACTTTGTTCTTTGTTTCTATTAGAAAAGTCCAGAAACTAGCACACTGTTTTTTTTCTTTTGTAGTTGAAGTCAGTATTCATTTGGCATGCCCAAGCCTCCACAGGAATGCATTGTGGCATCTCTTCCACAGTTGAGTGAAGAAGAAAAGGCAAGGGAAGAAAGCACACCAGTAATTAATTTTGTAGAATTTAGTACACCTCTTCAGATTTAAAATTCCAGGAGAAAGGTTCTCATCTAGGACACCAGGGATGCACAGATAGGCACCATTCTTTATCAGCTGCCTGAGCAGCGTCATCCCCAGGCTCATGGAGTGGGGTTGTAGAGGGAGGACAGGCCAGAAGGCATCTTACAGGGTGGGGTCTCCAAGGTGTCCCTAATCCAGAGCCGGCAAGCTAGGACCCACAGCGGGTGCCAAGTCCAAGATTCTGAGCCAGTTGTTTTGAGATGACTCCTAGGTGTTAGAATTGCCTTAGTGCTTCCAGCTGATTGTCATTTCCAGCCAGGCAGAGAACCACTATCCTAAGTGAAAGCCTGGTGAGTTTTCCGGATCAGCTATCAGGTAAAAGGCAAGCACTGAGCTGTAGACAGAAGATTCTGCTACTTAGTAACTGTGAGACCTTGGGCCAGTCCTCTGCCCTCTCTGTGCCTGTTTCTTTGTCTATAAAACAGGGATAATGGTGCTCTGAGGTGTACTGAGAATCAAATTCCATAATCTAGGGGCTCAATCAAGTTCTGTAAATGTGAAACGCCATGGCAGCATCCAGCACAATGCTTGCACAGAGCCAAGTACTTGTCAGCCAGCATTGAAACTTGCATCGTTTAGTCTGGGAGCTGGGCTGGAGCAAGCAGTGACTGCTTTTCTCTCTGGCCTTGACAGGGCCAAGGCTATTAGTAGTGCCAAGGAGATGAAGTCTTTGTATCCCCCCCAAGAAAAATAATAATAATAATAATAGTAGCTCAAGTAACATAAAATCTTGCTTGTTTTACAAAATAGTGTGATATCTTCATCAGAATCTCAAAATGTTATAAATTCTGTAGCCAGGTGTTCTCTTTCTTTTGGGAAATGCTAATTGATATCCATTGTGGTACCAATTGCCCCCATTATTATTATTATTATTATTATTATTATTATTATTTGGAGACAGAGTCTTGCTCTGTTGCCCAGGCTGTAGTGCAGTGGCGCAATCTTGGCTCTCTGCAACCTCTGCCTCCCCGGTTCCAGCTTCATCCTCCTGAGTAGCTGGGACTACAGGCACTGCCACCACGCCCAGCTAATTTTTGTGTTTTTAGTAGAGACAGGTTTCGCCATGTTAGCCAAGCTGGTCTCAAACGCCTGAGCTCAGGCTGCCTGGGCCTTCCAAAGTGTTGGGATTACAGGCGTGAGCCACGGAGCCCAGCCCATTATTTATAATCTCTCCACCCCTCCTCACTCCTCACTCTGCCAGGCGGTTTTTATCAGGTTAGTTTCTAAAACTTTGGCCCCCACGTTTCTCTGCTGTGCCAGGTAACTGGAGCAAGCGTGCTCCTTTCCAGTTGCACACTCCAGATGCAGGGACAGTGCTGAGCAGTATCCAACATGTCAGACCTCTGAAAAGCAAGGGAGTTATTATCTAAGAAATGTTCAGACCCTTTAAGCTTTCTTTTTTATGTTTAAAAAGCTTAGGTTTACAAGTTAAGGGAATAAACGGGTACTTCTGAAAGTGAATCGAAGCCAACTGATCCTATCAAACATTTAATCAGAACATCTGTTTGCGATTGAAGTTTTCTGACCACCAGGGGATTGGTGGTGAGTGGAGACAGCAGCCATAGAGTGCACTCTGCTCTTAGGTTTATCAGGGGATCATATTATCCACGAAGATAGCTTCTCTGTGCTCCAAGACTTTCCTCACTTACTGCTTCTTCCATGAAGTCTTCAGCACAGACAGGCTTTGCACTGCAACATGTAGCATTTTCTGAGTCTGGGAGTTTAAGATTATCATCATATGATACAATTCATCAGTCATTTTTAGATACCATTTTAGATATAGAAAGCTATGGAAGTTACTTCATGCCTCAAGGTCTAAATGTTATTTCTCCCAAAAGGCCTTATCTCTGTCCTCTGTCTTCCTTATCCTACTCTAAATTAAGTTCAGCTTTTATATCTAGTACTTTTCTCTCTTATCATGTATTTTAGTTTTAATTTATTTATTATTGTCTTTTTTTCATATTATTGGCTGTCTGCTTCCCCACTAGATTAAAAGCTCCAGCTAGTATGTCAGATCTCGGAGGAGATCTCTGTGAAAGGCATTTATGTCTAAGTAACATTCAGACTTTTAAGGTATCATTTTTTAAAATTAAAAAAACCCAAGGATTATTTTACTCCAGATATCAACTTAAAATATGTAAAAGACATAAATATTAGAAATAAAGATTTAAAGTTAGTTTTCTAATAGCTTCTGAAAGAAAGTGATACGTTGATTAATAAAATGAAATTCTAACACAGTAATAATCATATAGATGCATAACCTTTAAAAAAAATGTACACAAATTGGATCATACCATAGGTACTCTCCTGCTCTTTATGCTTTTCACTTAATCGAGCATCTTGTGTTCTTTCATGTCAGCACCTGATGCAAAGATCACTGGTACATTTCATGGCTGTATTGTGTTCATTGTAATTTATTTACCGATTTTCATGTCAGAGGACATTTCTTGGCACTTCTCCTTTCTGCTACCATGTGAAGAAGGACATGTTTGCTTCTTCTTCCGTCATGATTGTAAGTTTCCTGAGGCCTCCCCAGCCCTGTGGAACTGTGAGTCAATTAAACCTCTTTCCTTTATAAATTACCCAGTCTCAGGCAGTTTCTTATAGCAGTGTGAGAACGGACTAACGCATGTTCCAACAGTGGAATTGCTAGGTCAAAATATGTGTATTTTTTTATTATGATAATGTGATGTGTAATTTTTGCCTCATGTTTCTTGATCCACAAGGTGTTGGGGAGATTTTCAGATTTTCTAACGGAGGTATATAAGATTTCAAGCAAGATAAATGACTCAAACCTGGAAATGATCACAGAGTAATCAAGGGTAAAGTGAAGCTATACACTGAATTGTTAAGTAGCAGAGGAAGAAAATTATCAGAATATTACAACCTATCCCCCCATTTAACTGCTTACACATTTATTAGACAAAAAAATAAAATCTACACTTTGGCTTTTTATATTACTGAAAAATACGTTTTTAGCTAAGGCTAACCACTAGACCAAATTAAAGTAGACATTGTCTATTAAAGATGCCTCTTCTCAATGAGAACACATGGACACAGGGAGGGGAACATCATACACCGGGGCCTGTCAGGGGGAGGCGGGTAAGGGGAGGGAGAGCATCAGGACAAATACCTAATGCGTACAGGGCTTAAAAACCTAGATGATGGGTTGATGGGTGCAGCAAACCACTATGGCACATGTATACCTATGTAACAAACCTGCACGTTCTGCACATGTATCCCAGAACTTAAAGTAAAATAAAATAAAGATGCCTGTTCTCAAGTGTAGAAAGGGTTTAGAGTTTGGGTGCATGTTGTTTGTAGAGACATGATATTGACATGCAGATGCCATAATTCTGTATCACAGGCACTGTAATCCTATGTCATCCCTCAAATCTAGAAGCATTACAGTAGATTTGAGATTAATTTGTTTTAACCTGTTTTGGCATCACTGGATATTCTTCCTACTCTGGAAACTGTCAGAGTCTAAGACCAACAGCAGTTCAGATTTTGTTATCGAGAAAATCAGTGACCTCTCCTATGTTAATAAAGAGTTGCTACTGTTGGATCACCTGTTGCTGTGTTTTGACAACTCGTTTCCCACTCCCACCCCCCTTTGATAGTAGGATAGAAATATGATAAAACATTTTCATTGCCTAATACTAGAAAGTAATTGTACCTTTGGTTATTGAGTTAGTAGGGTGGAGATTGGTTGGCGGTTGGCATTTCACAATAAAAGATCCTTGAGAAACTATGGTTTGATTCCAAAAAAATCTTAATTTAAGATGAAGATCAATAAAGGAACAATGTAAAATTTTTTTTTTAAATCAACTATTGATGTTCATGTGAAAATAATTTAAAGTATTGATGATTTATACCCAAGGCTCTTTTTTTTTCCCCAGGGCAGAATTCTGGAATTCTTAACATTACTGAGCTATACCATTTTGACTTCCAGATGGAAATAAAAGTGGAAGGTTAAAATATGGAGTTATTCAGTCTTTTTGCAAGTAGGTAAATGGTCAGACGTCATGATCAAAACCTTAGGAAGTTTTGTTGTTGTTGCTGTTGTTGTTTTGAGAAAGGGTCTCACTCTGTCACCCAGGCTGGAGTGCAGTGGCACAATTATGGCTTATTGCAGGCTCGACATTCTGGACTCAAGTGAACCTTTCACCTCAGCCTCCCAAATAGCTGGGACTACAGGTGTGCACCACTTTGCCCAGCTAATTTTTGCATTCATAGAAATGAGGTTTTACGATATTGCCCAGGCTGGCTTCAAACTCCTGGGCTCAAGCGAGCCACCACCTCAGCCCTCCAAAGTGCTAGATTTACAGCTGTGAGCCATTGTGCCCAGCCCAGCCCAAAGCCTGGTTTTAAAGAAGATTGGGCATATCTTACACATCTTTAAAAAGGACCGCAATATATAACACCTATAAAAGGAAAAAAAAAAAAAAAAAAAAAAAAACCCTGAAAACAAGAACTTGCTTTCTAAACTTTTATTCTAAAAATTCCAACATCTGTTTATGTAAATATCCAAAGGAAACTCCCAACCTTATACACGTACATACTCTTCAGCTCTTCAGTGCCACTAATTGTTTCTATTGTTTTTGTTACACATATATATTTGTTTATTTTCATGTTTGTTGTCTCCTGCAATAGGCTGTAGAAACTCCCCCTCCCCAACCTCCCTCATGAGTACTGTAATATCTGACACTTGGTGGGTGTTAAATATGTGTTGATTTAATACATGAAACAGTCTTTTCTCCACCAGTCCTAATGCCAGTTTGTCATCCAAGGGCTGATTAGAGATTAGTGTTATATGTCAACATCACGCTAGAAATTCACTAGGAAAGCCTCACAAGCTGGTAGCATTGTGATTGCATTGATTGTGGCCAGGCACCTATTTAAAGTAGATTTTTAAACATTATCAATCTGGGCCAGGTGCAGTAGCTCACGTCTATAATCCCAGCACTTTGGGAGGCTGTGGCAGGAGGGTTGCTTGAGTCCAGGAGTTCAAGACCAGCCTGGGCAAGATGATGAGACCCCATTTTCATTAAAAAAAAAATCTAATATGTGCTTGTTTTAAAATAGTTAAATAGACAGGGACAGTGGCTCATGCCTATAATCCTAGCTACTTGGGAAGCTGAGGCAGGAGGATCACTCGAGGTCAGGAGTTCAAGGCTGTAGTGAGCTGTGATTGAGCCACTTCACATCAACCTGTGCAATAGAACAAGATCTTATTGCTTAAAAAAAAATTGAAAATGGTCAAATAGTGCAGAAATGTACACAGTGTAAAATAGAAGGTACCCTCCCCCACCCACAAAGTATTACAGTTAATTGTATAATGGATATTCTTGGCCCCTCCTGACATCCCATGGCAAATAGCTAGTGATCAGGAAACAGGCTCCTTGTGGATTAGGAACCCAGTGCAGGAGTTTGAGAAGAAAGCACCTTAGCTAATCAGGACGGTGATCCCCACCTCCTCATCTCCTTGCTGCATTGTGTCTGATGTTGCAGAGGGAGCAGAAATGTATACTGCTCCTCCACAGAGCTCTCTGCTATTCCACTGATTCACTTGGCTTTGACAAAAATGATATGTATGGTATATTTCTTTTTCTTTCTTTTCTTTACTTTTCTTTTCTTCTCTTTTTTTTTTTTTTTTTTTTTTTGAGACAGAGTTTCTTGTTGCCCAGGATGGAGTGCAATGGCACAATCTCAGCTCACTGCAACCTCCATTCCCCAGGTTCAAGCAATTCTCCTGCCTCAGCCTCCCGAGTAGCTGTAATTACAGGCGTGTGCCACCGTGCCTGGCTAATTTTTGTATTTTTAGTAGAGACGGGGTTTCACCATGTTGGCCAGGCTGGTCTCAAACTCCTGACCTCAGGTGCTCCACCCGCCTCAGCCTCCCAAAGTGCTGGGATTACAGGCATGAGCCACCGCTCCCAGCCTGTATGGTATATTTCTTTTTTTTTTTTTTCTTTTTTTTTAAAGTATGACCATAGAGCTGGGAAAAGGCATGTGACGTAGTAATCATCTGCCTTCATTCAACACAGTGGTCCAGACCCGCAGCCTGTTTGAGGCTCTAGATTTAGAATAATCTTTATCATGTGAAGGAAAGATAATTTCACTTGAAACAGAAGCTTTTCTATACCAACAGCTTCTCCTTCAAGCCTTTCTATGGAAAGTGCTCATTTCACATCCTGTTGTAAACTCACTAGTTGTCACTTGTGGAAAGTTGGTGCATGATTACCTTTTGTGGAGATGAGAGTCAGGATCAGGAGCTGGAAGACTGAGCCCACCAGGTGTGGACTGCCTAGGCTGTCCCTCCTTGACCCCGCACTCTGGCCAGCTTCTACTGCTCCAAAAGAGCAACCCCACTGCAGGAGATGTCCCTCCTTGGGGTCGCCACACCAGGAGCAGGCCTCTGGAAACCTGAGAAGTGCTTTGAGAATGACAGCCATCCTTGGCTCCTAGAGACTCACTTGTCCAAGAAAAAAATGTATATAAATAAAAATTCTCATAGCAATAGGAATAATATGAACAATCAATGTGGCAAATTGAATTAGCTGTAAATCAGTTTCCTTAACTTTGAATTAGGGTTAATTAACCTTAATCTCTCTACCTGACAAAATAAGATCAGAGAGGAAGGTGATTTTCAACATTGAGGGTTAGCCAAAGTAAATCAGCAATAATAATAATACAAATAGTAATAGAGTAAGAAGAGTAGTATAATGAAAACTGTTTCATTGAGCACCTATACATCAGAGGCTTGATGCTAACTAAATACCTTACTTATATTGCTTTACAAAATTCATAAGATGAATTTGCATGTTAGATATTACTCTCATTTCAGAGGAAAAGATTCTTCAGTAACTTGGCTAATTATAAAACTGTTAGTAGTAAGTGTTTGGGCTGTGATTGGAGCCTATTGTACAAAGGGTTCAATTTGCAACTCTGATCTATTGACAGTGGCATAGAGTTGCCGATAACGTCAATGTGTTGTTCAGGGATGGCCAGAAAGAGTGCTGAGATTGATTAGCAACGTCTGCTGTGGGCCTAAGTAAGGACTGGGGGTAGCAGAACAGAGCAGCATATTTGCCTGCTGCATCACACTGCCTCTCAAGCTAATGTAACTTAGGGAGGAAGGAAAGTCTCTTCACCTTAAAGTGTATTTTGGTAAAGCGTCACAGTGTGACACTGTTGTGATAAAAACCACCTGGTTCCAAAGTGTGCAGAGGCTGAAATGTGCCAGGGGCGGAGCTAGTGGCTCCCCACAAATAACAATTATCCCATTGGCCAGGCAGCCCCCACAGCACTCCCCAGCAGTAGCACTGTCACATCCCAACAATGCGCCTTTGCCCACAGACACATGGGCCCAATGGCTGGCACTGACGGTTTCCCTGAAAAGTGCTACTGTCCTCTGTTCTGAGTCAGCCTTATTGTTCAGAGCTTAGGGAATGAGGCACATGTCCAGATATGGGACAATAATATGTGCTATACACTTGCTGTCAGCAATATTGTAGGTCACCATGATATCAAAACCTTCAGTTCTACAGCGCTCTGAAGTGACCTCCCCATACCCTAGCCCTCAAACTTGTGAATACCGATTTGCCCTTAATTCAAATACCACTTCCTCTGAAGTCTTCCACCCACTAGCCAGAGTTAGCTTCATGATTTTTTTTCACTCCATCATCTAAAATCATGCCAATAAATATTTGACCATTGAAAGAATAAATGAACTTGTGTGAATACCTTAGAAATGGAGAATAAATTACAATGATTTTTTGAGACCCAAAAGGATGAAAGGATAGTAACTATTTCAAAGATACATTCTTTGGATCTACTCTGATCATGTGTGCATCACATGGTCTAACAGCAAGTAGAGTAACAGGAAGGGTTTTGGGCTATATCCCAGCACTATGGGAGGCTGAGGTGGGTGGATCACAAGGTTAGGAGTTTGAGACCAGCCTGGCCAACATAGTGAAACCCCATCTCTACTAAAAACACAAAAAATTAGCTGGGTATGGTGGTGCACACCTGTAGTCCCAGCTACTTGGGAGGCTGAGGCAGGAGAGTCACTTGAACCCGGGAGGTGGAGGTTGCAGTGAGCCGAGATCATGCCACTGCCTTCCAGCCTGGGCAACAGAGCAAGATTCTGTCAAAAAAAAAAAAACAGTAGCCATCATCTGGTGAGGGAAAGAGAGTACACACAAAAAAAATTCAGATAAGGCAGGAAAATATCCATTACTTGATGCTACTAATGAAATCAACCCTTCATCCCCAAATTAGGACAGATAATGGACTATAAAGACTGAGGTCATTCCACTGGGAGGAGATACTTCCTTGAGATAAGAAAGTAAAACGAAGCCAGTTTTGTTATGAAGAGGGGAGAAATGCAAAGGTGCTGAGGCAGAAAACTGAAAGTGCCTGAAAGTGCTGGAGTGATTGGCTCATAGCAAGCAAGAAGAGAATGGCAGGAGGTGAGAGTGGAGAATGGGGAGAGAGAGGCAGTGCAGAGAGGCCTTGTCGGTTCTGATAAAGGAGTTGAGGTTTTTATTCTAAGTGCAGAGAAAAACCACTAAAGGATTGAACAAGATCTGTAACTGTAAAATGACAGTAATCCTCTGCAGGACAATTTCATACACTGGAAAGAGTAACACTGTTTGATGGAGTCTTCATACCTTTAGAGAAGCTACTTACAAAGACCCAACTTAATAGGCAATTGCCAGGAATTAAACTTCATTATTTTGATTCTGTACAAAGTTGACCTTTAGTTCTAGTTGGCAGATGCATGCTTTCTGGACAGGTTAGCCTAGTGGAATGATTTATTCTAGAGCAACTCTAAATAAGATATTTTAAATAAAAAACAGTGCCTCTGAGGAGAAAAGAAGTCTCCACTTCCCAATTCAACAGTTGTTCGTTCATTCATTGATCTCTCGACTGACTTCTAGAGTAAGATGCTGCCCTTTGGGGCAGAAAAGGCTAAGCAGGTCCGTCTTCCCCACACAGTCATCTAGCTCTCCTTTCAGCCCGGGCGCGGTTCACACACTTTGGGATGTACACTTACAGAGTTCACTTCGTAACAGCAGCTGCTTGTTCCCATTGCCAAGTACTTTCCCACAGCAGGTTGTGTTTCTTGAGCCTAATGTGTTCCAGAACTTCCTGTTTCCTTACCAGTTCCTTGATTTAAAAAATTTATTTTTTCTTCACTTTTTCGACAATCTGTATTGAGCACCTGTGCCTATGTGGAGGTAAACACATCACAGAGCATTGAAGATCAGTGTTGGGGCAGTATTAGCACATGGTGCTAGGGAGCTCAGGGGGTGAGCACTTGTCTCTGCCCGAATGGGCTTCCTGGAGGAGGTGACAGAGCTAAGCTTTGAAGGAGTCTCATTCTGACATCTCTGAGAAAGATGGATCAGAGAGTAGAAAGCAATTTGGAGACTGCTGGAGAAATCCAAGGAGAGTCCGAAAAGCCTGGGCTGGTAAGGCAAGTCCAGAGGTAGAGGAAAAGTTTGCTTAAAGAGAAACAGGTTTTCAGGAAACAGAGCCAGTGGAACTTGGAGAATAACCGGGCATAGGGCAAAAGTGAGGTAATTCAAAGAGTTTGCAGCCACACCCATCTGCTCTCCGAGGAATAGTTTCCAAGCTGAAACTCAAAGGTCACCAGTGTTCTTCATGAGATCCTGCCCTGAATCTATTACCCTTTCTCATGACCTCTTTTTGGAACATTGATGAAGAGAAAGTGGTATCATGTACGGTTTCAGAATAAAGTGCTGGAGTCATTGTATTCGCTCATTTTAAGATGCTTTCAAGGAAATACAAATATTATGATTCTTATGCCTATTTTCTGCCAGTGGCAAACCAGTCTTCTAAATATGGTTAATGTGAGAAGTGAAACTATTTTCCTAAATGCTGTTTCTTTTCTCTTTTCATCATGAAGTATATTCGGTGCTCTTCGAACTGGTGCTTATATGGTGTACATTTTGATGACCAAAGGCCTGAAGCAGTCAGTTTGTGACCAGGGTTTTTACAATGGACCTGTCAGCAAATTCTGGGCTTATGCATTTGTGCTAAGCAAAGCACCCGAACTAGGTGAGTACCTTCTTCCATTTCCTCTCCCTCTCTTTGTAGCAACATATCCACAGTATTTATTTAGTGAGCAAAGGAACAATTTGAAGGTCCTATTTTGTTGGTTTCAGGAAAGTTACAGTGAATGAATTTGAGTCCTTGACTGACTTCTACTTTCTATTGTTCACTCCCTCTTTCCTTTTAAATAATTTTACATTGTGCATATTAACAGCAGATAGTTTATACCGAACATGCTGACTTTTTAGCTCTACTAAAAATATACCGCCAGGGACTTATAAAATGTACACAGCCCCCTTTAAAAGGCCCACTGAGCTGAGCTAATATTAAAATATGGGGGAAAAAAGAGCAACACAGCTATTTCCAAGTCCCATATCTGAGCGTACTTTCATCTGTAGAGTTAGGATTCAGATTAGGAATTAAGCTTTTCATTTGGGGACCCTCATGTTCTCATTAACAAATGCTAAGGGTTGGTCTCTGGTGGTGTTTGATTTTAATCATCAAGACTGGCCTTAGAGAAGGGAAATGTAATTTACCTTCTAGAAATTAATAGAAAATACAGGCTGTGTTTGTAGATTTCTATAATTTTTCCCTCAACTCTTTAATGGTCTTGAATGTAAGTGTGGCACAGGTTAGCAGAAATAGTAAAGTCAAGGAGCTGATGTGGGCACAGTTTTCCAGGAAAATGTCTTTATTTACACAGAAAGAGATCTAGTGGTGACGATAAGCTCTGAGTACATCCATGAGTAATACTAGCAAACTGGTACAGATTGTACAGGTACAAACTGGTAAGGCAAACCTGGTCACCATCTGGGGTTCTGGGGTTTTTTTTTACCTGCAATTAAGAATTATACATATTTAGTTCAAAAGATATCAATTGTGATTTTTGCCATGGTTTTCAATGGCAAAACTGCAATTACTTTTGCACCAACCTAATATGTATTGTCCCCTCACCTCTTTCTCCTAAAGAGGGAGATCGAGGTTATACTTTCCTTACAAACCACCTGCAATATAAGCTATGAGCAGTCTCTGTAAGGTGCTCTTTGTTCATGCCCCGTGTCTATTCAGATAGAATGGGAAGAGTCTGATGTGTGCAGGCCAGCAACCCAGCCGCCTTCCACTGGAAGCCAGAAACCTGCTGTTTACAAGTAGATGACAGTTGGTTTGAGCTACTGTCATCCCAGGTCAAAAACAAGGGAAGAACAACAAAAGAAAATTTTTCCTGAAAGCCTTTTCTAAGAGGGGCAGAGGTACAAAGATAGTCCAAAATAACTAGATAACGGCCGGGCGCGGTGGCTCAAGCCTGTAATCCCAGCACTTTGGGAGGCCGAGGCGGGTGGATCATGAGGTCAGGAGATCGAGACCATTCTGGCTAACACGATGAAACCCCGTCTCTACTAAAAAATACAAAAAACTAGCCGGGCGAGGTGGCGGGCGCCTGTAGTCCCAGCTACTCCGGAGGCTGAGGCAGGAGAATGGCGTAAACCCGGGAGACGGAGCTTGCAGTGAGCTGAGATCCGGCCACTGCACTCCAGCCTGGGTGACAGAGCGAGACTCCGTCTCAAAAAAAAAAAAAAAAAAAAAAAACTAGATAACTACCGCATGCATGTGCACGCCTGCACCCCTCCCCGACACACATACGCCTATACACACGCAGCCTATGAAAATGGTCTCAGGCTAAAATGCATTAGTGTGGATTCATTTAGCCATTCATTCAATGCATTTATGTTAAGCACCGGCTGAAATAGAATGGCAACTTTATCTAAAAGGAATTTTATGATACAAATTTTATGAACCAGACCCCAGGGGGTATTGGTACCACTAGGTATGAAGTCATAGGCTAAAGAAGTGGTTTTCACCCTGGATTTACAGACAATGCCTGAAAAATCTGAAGAGGTATTTCGGGGAATTTTAAAATTATATGAGAATATTTTAATTTGCTTTGATTCATAGAGTTTCTGAATCAGAGCACTTGTTCTCAAACTGGGGTTGATCTGAGAGTGTGAGCATGTATTCTTTACTCTTGGGGTTTTGTGACTCTTTTTTCTCCCCACTGAGACAGAGTCTCACTGTGTTGCCTGGGCTGGAGTGCAGTGGTGCTATCTCAGCTCACTGCAACCTTCGCGTCCCGGGTTCAAACGATTCTCGTGCCTCAGCCTCCCGAGTAGCTGAGATTACAGGTGTGTGCCACAGCACCTGGCTAATTTTTGTATTTTTAGTAGAGACAGGGTTTTCACCATGTTGGCCAGTCTGGATTTGAACTCCTGACCTCAGGTAATCAGCCCTCCTTGGCCTCTAAAGTGCTAGGATTACAGGCATGAGCTACTGTGCCCGGCTGTGGCTTTTTTTCTTTAAAATAAATTTACACATTATTAAAGTTTGAATTATTTTAGTTGAGAAATATATCCCTCTGACTTTTATGCTATTTAATAACCTTATTAATCCCCTATCTTTTTTGACAAAGGCCTGACTACAGCTACAGAAATGTAGTAAATGCATGAAACATGTGAGTTCCCCTGAATGCTACCCCTGAACACTTCAACAATTTCTACCTTTTACTACCTCCCCCCCAGATTTTTTTTTTTAATAAGAAATGGTATGATATGTCTGACCTTTAAGCCTCAGATCACAAAGAAGCAGCCTCAGTGTTTTCTTCTAGAAATGCCTTTTCCCTGCAAGGAATACTTGTCTGTGTTGTGTTCTGAGTTACATGCAGCTGTATTTGAGGTGCTTGAGAACAAACATAGTCCTTTCTACCTTTTGGAGGAATAATTTATTGAAATGCCACCTCAAGCTATCTATAGTGATGAATTTCCTTTAAAGACATAATCAGACCTATGCTCTCTGTCCTCCTGACTTTTAGGATTCCTAGAGAAGACCTATTAGTGTAGCAACCAGAGGTATTCATGTTTTCATCTTCTATCTTGGTTGTGTTGATGCTGATGATCTTAATATCACCTGTCTTAATTTAATCCAGGCCCAAATGTCCACTCCCCTCAGCCTCATGGCGGACATTGTAATTGAACAGAGTTTTCCCTCTTGAGCCCCAAAGGAGCCATAGTGCAGTCTCCTATTTGCAGTCAACAGGAGTGGTGTGCCGCTGGCATGATAATCCCTTTCCCTGGAAAGGACTCATTCATCACAAAAACTTGTAGTAGTCCTTTGTGGATTATCCAATAATTGATCCTTCTGTAGTTAAAATATGAGATTGAAGTGTTGGGAAAAATAATATTCTAATCTTGATGTAGTTTTTAATGAGGCTAATTAGTAACATAAATTCTTCATATAGTTTCAAACGCTTTATAGAGATAATTTTCATGTCCTGAATACTTTTTTTTTTTTTTTTTTTTTTTTTACATTTTAAAATATGGGATATTGTTCTTCAAATACTCTGGAGCTCCTCTGACAATGGCCATTCAGAGGTTAACTGCTGACTCAAAACAGGTCCAAAATCAGTGCAAGTGTCTCCAAGACAAGCAGACCTAGGTCTTTACGTAGTCAACATGTTTGCCTGGATGACTTTTTTTTCCCATGCATTTTGGACGTTAAATTTCTTTCCAGTTTATGTAGTTGGGAAATCTTGTCTCCACTATTGAGTTAAGAGAGATTTACCCATTTCGATTATTTAGAACTTTTCTTATTTTTAGGTCCCAAGTTTTACCTTTCAATGTTCTAAGACTCTGGACTCTCTTATGAGCATCAAAAGGAAAAGATCTTATGAGGAAAAAAACAGTTCTTCCATGTACAATACTGAAACTGTATCCCCCCAGCTCCCACAAACTCAAACTCTTGTTTTAAATTGCAGTAAAATATACACAGTGTTCAGATTGTTGAGCAACCATCACTCCATCAACTTCCAGAACTTTTGCATCTTCCCCAACTGAAATGCTTCTCATTCCACACTAACTCCCCCTTCACTAAACTCTTAATAAATAGCAAGAAGAGCTTTCTGTTTCAGCAGAAAACCGTGTGCTCATTTCAGTGAATTATGGGGTTGCAGGCCACTAGAACAAGTGAGAGGAAGAGAGCCACTAACCTGCTTTGTGTGCCAAATCTTTGAGCACCTACTATTTGGATTATATTAAAACCTGCTGAGATTTTGTTTTGTTAGAACTTGGAAACATCTGCTGTGAGCCCAGGTCCTTGCTCAGTTGAGCATGTCATTGTTTTTGAAGCTCTGACTCAGCAGCACTCTAGCTAGCTCTGGGAAGAGGGACTCAGCTGTGTGTCACAAACCACACACACAGAGTAACCTCTCTGTGTCTCTTGGTGGCCAAGAACACCCTGGGGATTTCCAAATGCTTGTTGCTTTTCCTGCAGCTGCAAAGGTGTAGTTAAGAAGGGACACTTGGGTATAAGGAACACCATGCCCTGCCTGAAAGCTGACTCTTCCATGATAATAATTGGACCAAAGGTTAGAGAAATCATGATAAAGAGAACATGAGCCAGGAGGTAGCTAAAATGACATGACTGAAACATCCAAGAGTCTAAAGTCCCATTGCTTGTACTTGGCCAGCATCCTTCCCGTTATGCCAACAGGACATTTGAACAAGAAAGATTGACCAACTCAAATGCACAGTTCCTCTGATAGTTAACATTTCTGGGTCACTCCATAGCTTCTGGAAAGCCTGAAATTACCTTCACTTGGCATGACTCTGGCTCATGACAAATTAAATGTGACATTATGTGGTTTCCCCAGAGGAAAAATAATTTGTACCTGCTAGAGCGGCATGACTGATGCATCTCAGCTGCCATATCCAAAACCGTGCGAGGACTCGGTTAGCTCTTCTGGAGCCCCACCAGTTCCCCCTGCTTGAGGGAAACTACCACTCTTTGGGTCAGCAGTCTTGGGGATAGTAACCCTGATAGAGCATTGAATGGTATTACTGATCAGCTCCAGAGCCATTGCTGCGAGACGCTCAGTTTCATTCCTGCACCCACCATCCCGCATATGTGTTCTGGATAAAACTCCTAAGCAAATTTAAGTTAATTTTGTCATTGAAATTTTGGGACATGTTTTCTCCCCTTCTACCCCTCCACTCCACTCCACTCCCTAAAGTAACTAGAAACACCCAGTGTGTCTCAGATAAACCTGAGATGTACCCTCACCTCCAGACAGGAGAAACACAAAGCCGTTCTTAACTCCAGAATTGTACCTTCCACTTTCCATCCCACACTGGCCCATTCTAATATGGTTTTTCTTAATCATTCTTTAGACAGTAAGATTTTAATATAAAAGTGATGATAGAGTTAAACTAAAGAATTAGGATGAAATGCATATCACTTTATGACAAATTTATTATAATGTGTTTGGAATTGTATGGGGATTTATATTTTAGTTAATGCTAACAGACTCATAAAAGCATCTATTCAATTATGAATGACTCAATTTGTTTTAAACATACAGTTTCTTAGACATCTACCTTCTTTACACTATGAACAAAGGTAGCTGGAATTGATTGTGTCTACGTTATTGTCGACAGAGGGATTGGAGGCACAGAGTAGTAGTTATACAGAAACGGTGGCTCTCTGACAGGCACACAAAAATAGCACAGTTTAACACTGAGAAGTAGACCCCAGGTCTCCTGATACCAGTTTTGTCCCTTAAGTGTGAGTGTTACCATCAGCATCCATCATTGTTAGCCTGCCTGACATTTATAGACACCATAAAAATCAGGCATCTTGCAAGAGAGAAGATGACTTCAACAAAAATTTGATAGTAAGTTCAGAAATATGACAACTGACAACTTTCCTATTTGTTTATTTTTTGAGATGGAGTCTCGCCCTGTCATCCGGGCTAGAGTACAATGGCGTGATCTTGGCTCACTGCAACCTCTGCCTCCCGGGTTCAAGTGATTCTCCTGCCTCAGACTCCTGAGTAGCTGGGATTACAGGTGGCTGCCACCATGCTCAGCTAATTTTTTATTTTATTATTTATTTATTTATTTGAGATGGAGTCTCACCTCTCACTCTGTCGCCCAGGCTGGAGTGCAGTGGCGCAATCTCGGCTCACTGCAAGCTCCGCCTCCCGGGTTCATGCCATTCTCCTGCCTCAGCCTCCAGAGTAGCTGGGACTAACAGGTGCCCGCCACCACCCCTGGCTACTTTCTTTTTTTGCTTTTTTTTTTTTTTTTGCTTTACAGTAGAGACAAGGTTTTACCATGTTAGCCAGGACGGTCTCAATCTCCTGACGTCGTGATCCGCCCACCTCGGGCTCCCAAAGTGCTGGTATTACAGGTGTGAGCCACCGTGCCAACCTAATTTTTGTATTTTTAGTAGAGATGGGGTTTCACCATGTTGGCCAGGCTGGTCTCAAACTCCTGACCTCAAGTGATCCCCCCCTGCCTCGGCCTCCCAAAGTGCTGGGATGACAGGCGTGAGCCACAGCACCCAGCCAACTTTTTTTTTCTATTGTAAACAAATAAGAAATAATACTATTTAACAGTTTAGTAGGAAAATAAACTAATAGCTCTCCTAATGAATGGAATGGGGCACCATCTGTATCCTTCCAGCCACTGTCATTAGAACCTTAGAAGTCTTTCCCCATAGCCCAGCATGCTTTGACCTTGCCTGGTGCAAGCGTTTTAGGCCATCTGTGAAGTACATGAGGGATAAGGCAGGAATAAGTTCTAGCTTTTTTTGCGCTTAATTAAATTTCAGAAGAAGAAGATCCAGGGCCAGGCACGGTGGCTCACGCCTATAGTCCCAGCACTTTAGGAGGCTGAGGCCAGCAGATAGCTTGAGCTCAGGAGTTCAAGACCTCATCTCTACTAAAAAAGTTTTTTTTAATCAGCTGGGCTTGGTAGCACGTGCCTGCAGTCCTAGCTACTCCTGAGGCTGCAGTGGGAGGATCACTTGAGCCCAGGAGATCAAGTCTTCAGTGAGCTGTGATGGCATGTAGGTGACAGGGCAAGACCCTATCTCAAAAACAAATAAAAAATTAAAATAACCTTCTAACTCTTGTTTTTACACAAAAAGAAGCCAGGTTTGAGTTCACCAAACGTCATGAAGGATGTCAATTTTTCCCATGTGTTACAACCACAGAGATAGGAAGGAGAAAGATGCATTCACCTGCATTAGCCTGTTTCTGTCCCGCATCCTAGTGTATCTTCCCTTATTCTCTTACTCGATAATGTAATTGGGTGTATTTTTCACTGGGCTTGCTCTTCATCCAATTTTACATAAATGTTCTACAGTCTATTTTCAGAGCCCTGAGACTTTTCAGTGAAGCATTGCAGATACATAGCCTCTACCCACCTCAGCATAATTCTAGCTTTCGTAATATAAATTCCCTGCCTCAGAAGCTATGGTCTTTTCCTTCAAAGGGATATTGTTAGACGAAATTTTGATAGATCCTGGAAAGCTTTTCAGTTAATTCTATAAAATGAAAACTGTTATTTTCAATTTCTCCTCACTTGATTCACTGGTATAAAATATTCCTATTACTCTTGTCAGCGAATGTGTATAGAAGAGGACGTTTGTCCCCCTTTTTCTGTCTGTCTTTTGTTTAGATTTTACTTTTCTCACTGCCATTTGGCAAGGCTTCGTAATTTACAGGGAGCTCACAAGAACATGTGTTTGAGGGGCACCTTTTGTCATGTACCAAAGAAAAATTATGGTTTTACTATTCTAGAGAGGCCTTAGAACATTTTGCTGGGCACTTGAGTTCCAGTGCGTTTCTTTTGATTGATAAATGATCTAAGACAAGTCACCGGTCCCCTCCAGGTGATATTTCCTAAGATGTATAGTTGAGTTGGGAGTTGGCAACATAGTTGTTAATGTCCCTTCCAGATCAATGATGGATAAGATTTTGTGTGAAATACCTTGAAAGAAACATTTGCTGCTTGCCGACTGTGTGTGAAGAGGGCCATGCTGATTATCCACTTAATCCTCAGGCAATTCCATGCTACTCTTTTAAATTATCACCATTTATATAGACGAGGAAACTAGAAATAGTGAGGACAAGTAACTTGTCCAGGGTCACAGAACTAGTAAGTACCAGTCATGGGTTCTAATCCCATCCATGTAACCCTCCAGTCCTAGCTCAGGATGTCTACCCTCTTATAAAACTGTAAGTCATCGTTATTGGTGGTCAAGGATCTCACGTACCTTCTTCCCCTTTGTCTTTCAGGAGATACAATATTCATTGTTCTGAGGAAGCAGAAGCTGATCTTCCTGCACTGGTATCACCACATCACTGTGCTCCTGTACTCTTGGTACTCCTACAAAGACATGGTTGCCGGGGGAGGATGGTTCATGACTATGAACTATAGCGTGCACGCCGTGATGTACTCTTACTATGCCTTGCGGGCGGCAGGTTTCCGAGTCTCCCGGAAGTTTGCCATGTTCATCACCTTGTCCCAGATCACTCAGATGCTGATGGGCTGTGTGATTAACTACCTGGTCTTCTACTGGATGCAGCATGACCAGTGTCACTCTCACTTTCAGAACATCTTCTGGTCCTCACTCATGTACCTCAGCTACCTTGTGCTCTTCTGCCATTTCTTCTTTGAGGCCTACATCGGCAAAATGAGGAAAACAACGAAAGCTGAATAGTGTTGGAACTGAGGAGGAAGCCATAGCTCAGGGTCATCAAGAAAAATAATAGACAAAAGAAAATGGCACAAGGAATCACACGTGGTGCAGCTAAAACAAAACAAAACATGAGCAAACACAAAACCCAAGGCAGCTTAGGGATAATTAGGTTGATTTAACCCAGTAAGTTTATGATCCTTTTAGGGTGAGGACTCACTGAGTGCACCTCCATCTCCAAGCACTGCTGCTGGAAGACCCCATTCCCTCTTTATCTGTCAACTCTAGGACAAGGGAGAACAAAAGCAAGCCAGAGGCAGAGGAGACTAATCAAAGGCAAACAAAGGCTATTAACACATAGGAAAAAAATGTATTTACTAAGTGTCACATTTCTCTAAGATGAAAGATTTTTACTCTAGAAACTGCGAGCACACACACACACAATCCTTTCTAACTTTATGGACACTAAACTGGAGCCAATAGAAAAGATAAAAATGAAAGAGACACAGGGTGTATGTCTAGAACAATAATGCTTTTGTAGAAACTAAAGCCTGTTTAAGAAATGTCAGCTGCTGTAGCCCCCATGAGAAAAGATGTCTTAATCATCTTTATGAAAACAGATGTAAACAACTATATTTCAACTAACTTCATCTTCACCGCATAGCCTCAGGCTAGTGAGTTTGCCAAAACCAAAGGGGGCAAATACTTCCCCAAGGTTCTTCCTGGGAGGATGGAAACAGTGCAGCCCAGGTCCCATGGGGGCAGCTCCATCCCAGAGCATTTCTGATAGTTGAACTGTAATTTTCACTCTTAAATGAGATATGAAGCATTATCCTTTTGTTCAGTTGCCCCGGGCTTTTGAACAGAAGGGTAAATACAGAATCGAAAAGATAAACACTTGACCAAACAATGTGAAAACAGGTTGTGTAGTATTTGTAAAAAGGCCCGGCCCAGGACCACAGTGAGCTAGAAAAGGGAGAAAGGCAGTGGGAAAAGAGGTGAGCCGAAGATCAATCCGAGAGATAAACGGTGTGTATGCCCCTCCCTGTTTGACTTCGCACACACTCATAACTTTCCAAATGAAACATAGTACCGCGTATATTTTCAGTATTTTTGTGAATTCCAAAAGGAAATCACAGGGCTGTTCCTGATACTGGGGGAACGCTGTGTTTCTGCATCATCTGCATTTGCTCCCCAAGCAATGTAGAGGTGTGTAAAGTGCCCTCTGCTGGCTGAGTGGCAATACTACAACAAACTTCAAGGCAAGTTTGGCTGAAAACAGTTGACAACAAAGGGCCCCCTATAACACTTATCCCTCAAATTTTAAGTGATATGAAACACTTGTCATATCTTTGGCCAAATCAGAAGATACTCACCCTGCTTCAAGTCAGCTTCAGAAATGTTTTAGAAGGGACTTTCGCTCTGGAACTCAAAATCAATTTATTAAGAGCCATATTCTTTAAAAAAAAAAAAACAAAACTGGATAATATTATCTGTAATACTTCAGTCCTTTACAAGCCAAATACATGTGTCAATGTTCCTAGTATTTCAAGGAAGCAATTATGTAAAGTGGTTCAATGTGACATAATAGTGTTATAATTGGTTAAGTAGCTTAATGATTAGGCAAACTAGTTGAAAAGATTAGGGGCTTCTACACTGCATAGATTCCATGCACATAGCCACGCATACACACACACATGTGGGGTACACTGAACTTCAAGGCCCAAATGAATAGAAACACATTTTCTGGCTAGCAGAAAAAAAAAAAAAAAAAAACTGTTGTTTCTCTTTCTTGCTTTGAGAGTGTACAGTAAAAGGGATTTTTTCAAATTATTTTTATATTATTTTAGCTTTAATTGTGCTGTCGTTCATGAAACAGAGCTGCTCTGCTTTTCTGTCAGAGATGGCAAGGGCTTTTTCAGCACCTCGTTTATGTGTGGAATTTAAAAAGAATAAAGTTTTATTCCATTCTGTGTGAATGGTTTGAGCAGTGAACAAAGAATCCATGCAAACCAAGTCATGACTGGAAGAAATGGGGAGGGGGGGCAGCGCAGGGGAGGAAAGCTGTTACATCTGTGTTAAATGATTGTGAGTGGTCTATAATGTCTTGAAGTTGGTTCATAGATGAGACACAATTGATGGAGGAATGTATTATAAATTATGCAAAATCTGACATGAGCTGAAAAGACAGGTCCTGTTATAAGAACTAATAGATGCTTAGGATGCAAATGTTATTTTGAGCTTCGCAAATACATGATACCGTGCAATAAGCCTTTTTTCCTTATAGCAGAAAATGAGAATAATTAAAATGAGGAGAAGGCCACATAACAATTGACTTGAGTTTAATTGAAAGACCCATTGGAGGCTCATCTGGTTGATTTAATTATTTAATTCAGTGATTTATTACAGATCTCTTAATGCAGGTTAGAATACGGAAGTGAGCATAAACCTTAAAAAGACTCTGAATGATGCTTCCAAAGCACTTTCATCTTGGTATTAGGTTCATGTTTGTCTTTACTTGTAAAATAATTTGGAATTTTTGTTTACAGGGTGAATGTCTTAATAGTTTTAAAATTAGCTAAATATATCTAAAGGCATTTCCAATGTTTATCATGGGAGGAAAAAAGCCACATTTTTTTTTAAAAAAAAAACAAAACAAAACGAAATTTTGGTAGTATAGGTTCAATGCACTGTTTTTAACATCTCAGCTTACCTGCTTTAATCATATCAAGATATGAGGCTGGATCACTGGCCCATGACAAATCTGAAACCTACCAGAGAATTGACTGCCACATAGATAATCCTGCTGTCAGTTAACATTCCAGAAAAACTTGTGCAGGCAGGTTTTTATAGCTGCCCCACTATGCTGCAATAGATTATCTTTCTATTGAAGATTTTCCACTGCATCCCAATCCTACTATGGTGAAAACATTGTTCTTGGACTAAAAAAATCCTTTATTTCACACACACACAATTTCATACGCTAGGTCTGAGCATCAACCCAAGCCCATGAGTTTGCAATGAAGTTCTAGTGAGAAGTGCTCTATTTATAAAGCAGGGGGTTTATGTGACCTTCTAGTGTTGCTTATGGGAAAAGAGTAACTACCATATTACATCTAACGGAAGGCCAAAGTACCAAATTAAAACCACAGATTGAAGTTGTTCTTCAAAGTCACTTACTCCCGTCCTTCTAATTATGCTCCACTACAAAAGTAAGGGGAGAAGAGGTAATGCTGTACATGTACATTGCTAGAGGGAAAAGAAAGGCTTGATTATATCCCCTCGCTTCTCCACCTCTCTGCTTACGTAAAGAAACTGATTAGAAAAGAGACTAATGTATCTGGACTGAGTTAGAAACTTCGTATGAGTGGGCTTTGTAGAATTGATGGGAAAGACAGTGGGACCCTAGGAGAACAGAAAGAGACCCACGGAATGTCTTTTTCCTTTTCTTTTCTTTTTTTTTTTTTTTTTTTTTGAGACAGAGTTTTGCTCTTGTTGCCCAGGCTGGAGTGCAGTGGCGCGATCTCGACTCACTGCAACCTCTGCCTCCCAGGTTCCAGCAATTCTCCTGCCTCAGCTTCCCAAGTAGCTGAGGTTACAGGTGCCCACCACCACACCCAGCTAATTTTTGTATTTTTAGTATAGACAGTGTTTCACCATGTTGGCCAGGCTGGTCTCAAACTCCTGACCTCAAGTGATCCACCCGCCTTGGTCTCCCAAAGTGCTGTGATTATAGGCGTGAGCCACCGTGCCTGGCCCAGAAGGTCTTTTTTAATCAGATGTAGCATCTTCATAAGGTAAAGCCTGTCACATCAGAGTAACAAAGCTCCTGGAGTAGAGTGATGCTAGAATAGAATGTTTCGGAAGTCTGGCCATAGTCCCAGATTCTGAATTACCTGGGAGAGACAAGATGCTTAAGTTACTATTTTTTCTTTATTCTGATAGTACAGCCTCTACTGAGAGACCATGTGTGTGTCACACAACCGAGGCAGCTAGGGCATATTCTGAGGGCTTTTTTTTTTTTTTGCTGGGGGTGGGGGGTTGCTTAATGATTCTTTAACAGAGTAACTGGATTGGCCAAGGTCTGATTCAAGAGGCTATGAGGAGAGTGGAGAACTCTGCCTCTCAGAGTTCAGAGCTTTAAGTTGTATAAGCATGGTCCATGTCCACCTCTTGTAAACACTTATTTCCTTAAAAGTTTCCATCGTGAAAAATAATACCATGTCAAAGTTTTATGAGCGCCCAGAACGTCCCAGTAGTCAAATGTAGTGTCTTTCTCTAGTCTCTGTTTTCGGTAATAAATACCTTGCTCTCAATTTAGGATGATCGTAAGGCCTATGTTCGTGCTGTGAGTCATTGTCTCCCACAGCTTTTAAAACGTCTTTCTGTGTCTTTTCTATACAACACCTAATTCTTTGTGCCTCAGACTCATTGCCATCAGGAAGAGACTCTGCCAAGATCCACCACCACATTTGGCCAGTGGTGTATACACATTAAAGTGAGAGCTGATGAAATCACAATGCCCTATTTTGTTCTGACAATCAGTATGAAGGGGTAGGTCCGAGTGTGCCAATGAGCCAACAGCTCTGTATGCTGGTATCCAAGACTTACACAAAACAAGTGTCAGTGCAGTCACGGCATTTTCTTGGATGCTGTTGTGGCAGACTCCAGTTATAAACATCTGTGAGCCATATGGCACAACTCATGGCTGAAGAGGCCAGTAGAGTGCACCTGCACAGAGCATTGAAGAACAGACACAAACCTGTTGAATCATCAAGTTATTTTCCTCATCCTCAGAGACTTTGACAATTCAGGGCTCACAGACGGCAGGGGAGAATTCTCAGGCTTCCCTTCCTCCTGAATGACACTTTTTAAAGGAAGTGATGTGGAAGTTGTTCTAGAAGTTAGATGGACAGTGGGAGCACATTCGTGAGTGGGGCTTGGGAGATCTCAAAAATGGCACTTTGATTTTAGGCTGGGCAGGCAAAAGTCTCACGGTAAGATATATTTCACTGGACGTCCAAACCCACAACTGCATTGTACTAACCTCTTCTGAAGTAACTGGTTAAATTAAGAACTGGTCCCATAAGTCAGGGTCGAGCCACATTTATAACCCATTTGGGCCGGACGTGAAGGGTTCTGACTCACGTTGGTATTTAAATGCTGTTACTTTCCCAATGCTTAGTAGCACTTGAGACTTTATTTCAATCGACAAAAACCAAGAAGGTCACAGAAGTAGCCTAATAGTCCTCCCTGGTCATATTTGTTTCAAACAGGTCTGCCTGTCTGGGCATATTGAGGCAGGAGGTTGCTTGCTGCTATCTTGAAAACCACTGGAAGATTCAGCTTCTTGGGGACCTCAGAGCCTATGTTCATATGGAAGCCCACCCATATAAGCCTCACAGCAAATCACAGCAATGTTGAAGTTGTTATTTTCAAGTGCTTATTTCACGACATTAAAAAAAAATATTTTTTCCTGGTGTATTAAAATTAAAAATAAAATCATAACTTTTGATTTAAAATCAAACTGTGTTTCTGTTTTCTCTCTTACTCTGGGCAATTTGAATGGGACATCTAGGACACTAAGGGTTCCTCAAATATTCAGATATGCCATTTCCACCCTTTACACCCATAGGCGCGGGGCACAGAGATTAGTCACTAAAACTCCTCACTTTCTAGTAGAGCCCAAAGATGCTGTAGCCCTCAACTACTACTGACTAAATGTCCATAAGATGTCCAGCCCTTCAGTAATGCCTTTCATTCATTGATAGAGCATTTTACAATTCACATGCTTTCTACCTCTGTTGGTTCACCAGAGCAGTGTTTTTTTGTTTGTTTTGTTGTTGTTGTTATTTTGTTTTTTTTTTTTTGAGATGGAGTCGGGCTCTGTCCCCCAGGCTGGAGTGCAGTGGCAAGATCTCAGCTCACTGTAACCTCTGCCTCCCGGGTTCAAGCGATTCTTCTGCCTCAGCCTCCTGAGTAGCTGGGATTACAGGGACACACAACCATGCCTGGCTAATTTTTGTATTTTTAGTAGAGACAGAGTTTCACCATGTTGGTCAGGCTGGTCTCGAACTCCTGACCTTGTGATCTGCCTGCCTCGGCCTCCCAAAGTGCTGGATTACAGGCGTGAGCCACTGTGCCCGGCCACCAGAGCAGCCGTAATGGGGCAGACAGTCTAAATTGAATCTCCATTTTTATAGATGAGGAAAATGTGCTTGTTAGATCCAGTGTTACAGAAGTGGAAGGAATGAGATTTGGACATCATCTTAGCTGGATTTTGCTGCAGCCATTCAATCTTTTGAAAAGAATGAGAGTATAAATGAATAAAATGCTAATACTTGGTACTGACCTTTGCCATGTCATTGGACAGAGCGTCTCAGGGTGAAATATATGCTAGGGAAAATAATGGGTACAGCAGCTCCTTCTTAGTTAATGACGCAGTGAGTTACTCACACGCCTGCCAGCTACTAGCAGGAGTAATCCAATTCATCCACTCCCCGATCCCTAAATAATCTAGCCTTCAAATTCTAGTGTTCTGGAAAGTTCTATTGCATATTTGATAGGTGAAATAGTTTGTCATTCTTCATGACTTTTTGGCGCATCGTTACAATGTGTACAAAAGCAATGTCCCTATGGCGTTTATATTTAAAACCCAAGAAACCCTTATTTGTGCAGGTTTCTCACGGCCAAATTATTGCCTCTTTTCACATCTCAGAGTTGTTAAAATGGAACTTTGCAATCTATTTAATGTATTTTCTTAACTTAGGGTCAAATGGGGAAAAATCCCGTCCTGCACACAAAGTGTTTTTATTAACTTCAAAAGGGATGGGGAGGGGGAGGAAAAGCAGACTTCAGGGAGCGTTCCTGTTTTGTTACCAAAGTCCCAGAAACCTAACACAGATGACCATGCCATCATGTAGCTTCTGTTACATGTCTCACAATTTTTCTTTAGTTCAGAAATTAATAAAGCATACATTAAAACATACAAACAGATCACTGTCTGGCCAACAAAAATGCTGTACTTACGGAACTCCAAGACCAAGATATAATAGAGCATGTTCCTACAAAAGAACAAAAATGGGCTCACAATACTAGTATTTTGGAAATGTAACCACTCCTGGCTCGTTTTTTAAAAAAATTTTTTTTTTAGAATAAATGAATGGAGGTGGGTGTTCTAAATCAATAGGCAAGACAAATACAGTTAAAATAACTGAAACAGCTCCCCACTGGTTGGTCTGTAGCTGATTAATCTCCAGCCTTGGTAGGTCTGGGACAGGGTCTCGGTTATTACCACACACTGCTCCCTGAGACCAAATTGGGAGACCCAGCTGAGTGCAGGGACTTCCACAGTGTGTGTGTGGAGGAGGAGGGGCTATATTGTGTCCCCCCAGCCTCACAAAACTAGATACACACACGTCTAGAATTACACATGTGCCCTCTGACTGTAGCACCATCTCACTAAGCAAAGGACTCCAGGCAAGACGAGAAGCTCTAGGTCAGGAAAGATTGGACGCTACTGAACTAAAAGAGACTGTTACCTAATTATCCCATTTTATCTCTTTTATATTTTTTATATCCATTTTGTTTGTTTATTATTTCTTTTTTGAGACCAGGTCTCGCTCTGTCACCTAGGCTGGATTGCAGTGGTGCGATCACGTTTCCCTGCAACCTCAGCCTCTCGAGTAGCTGGGACCACAGGCACGCCACTCTGTAGAGACTGGTTTCCTTATATTGCCTAGGCTGGTCTCAAACTCCTAGGCTCAAGCTATCCTCCCACCTTGGCCTCCCAAAGTGTTGGCATTACAGGCATCAGCCACCACGCCTAACCTATATCCATTTTATGTTTAACTGCTTTTCATTGTTTTCATCTATATAATAGTTGAAGGAAGGAACCTTTGGGATTTTGCCTTATTATGCATCACAGAGTATGTATTTATTTGGGGAAAATCATACACACACACTATGAAAGCACCATGGCAGCCTAAGGGTTACACACATACCACAGCCCGCTCCTGACACGCCACCGTCTCACCACTGGATTCTGTCATCTTTGGTATTTTCAGCCCCCCTTCCCTGGGTGAAAACCCTGTGCTACACTCTGGGGTTTCACACACAGCTTCCTTTTCTATTGACTACACTAATTCCTTTCATACTAGAGGGAAAACCTATCCCCCTGGGTATTTCTCTGCTATGTTTTATTTGTGAAAACTCCAGTGAGTATTTGCTAAGGCTGTTAATATCTCTCTACGAAGAAAAGAAAAACAGGGTTCACTATTCCTGCATCCTCTACTGCTCACAGTTACATACGAGTTACTATAAAACACCAGAGCTTTTTTGCAAAACAAGCACTTTTTCTGAATTAGAAGCAGTTCTAATTTCAACTTAGTTTTAGAATAATTAAATCGATAGAACATAAATAAATCTACTGAGCTTTCCAGTAGACTTAGGCCGCCATAACAACTCATTTGTTCATTCACATCTAACCTAAGTTTCCCTAGGACCCCTCAGTTTACAGAGACAATTTAATTCCTTCCCTCCCTCCTTCCTTCCTTCCTTCCTTCCTTCCTTCCTTCCTTCCTTCCTTCCTTCCTTCCTTCCTTCTTTCCTTCTTTCTTTCTTTCTTTCTTTCTTGCTGGTTTGTAGCTCCCACTGATGTAGGACCTCTGACTTCCTGCCAAGTCCCTTGCAACTAATTCTGGAAATTGCCAGATTAAGTCTCGCAGCCTCTACCCGGCATTTCTTTTACGTGGTCACCCACACCCCACCTCCCAGCCTCCCACCCCTGCCAGGTGCAGCTGCTGTTGCATCTCTCCAATGGGCCCTGAAATCGCTGTGCACAGCCAGGTTCAGCAAGTCTCAGCAGGCATCCCCCTTCTCCCAGAAAGGCAACGGTTCCTCTGCTCTGCAGTGGGGCAAGATGTCCCTTTTCTCTTAATTATACATTCTGTGGGAGAAAGCTGGCCCCCCTCGACTCAAGAGCCAGACATGCATCCAGGGGGCCGGGGGAGAGATTCACGGAATGGCCACTGTGCTGCGGCAGAATCTCGACTTCCTCCCCTGCATGGGTCAAAGCTTCCCTCAGGTTTTGAACTCATCAGACCTATTACCTTCTTCCCCATGGAGAAGAATGCCCTTTCTGGAACTTCCTCAGCCCCACTGCAAATAGACCTGTGGCCACCACACCAGCTTCCCGGACCTGCTCAGACATATCTGGGCCCAGCAGAAGTGAGTTCCTTTTCTAGAAGCCCTAGATCTCCTTAGGGTTCCCTGTTACCTGCCCCACCACAGGCGCGGACGTCCTTGAGAGCCACTTAAATTCAACCCAGCCACCATGCTACATATGTAAAGAAATAACAAAGTACAAAAATACTTAAAACAACACAAGTCCCTGCCTTTCCTGTGAAAATCAGTTTTTTGAATCGAAAAATCAAACTGCAGAAAATCACAATAATTACGTGGATTTTCTCCACTTCTGATTCATGGCTATACACGTGCCCACTTCCTCTTCCTGGGAAGTAAAGGCTGGAGCTCCCTGGTATGTTGTCAGAGCACTGTGCTTTTCTACTTCATGAGACTTTGACCCCAGTAAATATATACCTAGTTATTTGTGTACTGTCTATTCAACATCTGTCGTCTTCTACAGATTACAAGCTCTGTAGGATTGGAATCAAGTTTGTCTGTTCTCTCCAGAAATTCCAGGCCCCTGTAGAAGGCTAAATATTTGTCGAAAGGATAAATATATTTTAGCATATGGTTGTAGGTACCATAATAGATCTCTATCTTCTCCATATGTCTGTGTGTTTAGTGTGTATGTCTGCATGAGTGTCTGTGTGTGTGTTGAGAAATTCCTTGTGATTTTCCATTTTCTACTTTTAAACAGGCAGAAGTGTGTTTTGACCCATTGGATTATGACTATTTGCTTATTCCACTGGAAATTTTACAATCTTCTGTAATATTGTGACTGTGATTAGCAAAAGTTCTTGTCTAAGACTTCAGAACATAGGCTCTGGAGTTTAACTGCCATCTGCTTGGGGATGGTTATTTGCCCCTTCTGTGTCTCAATTTCCTCATGTATGCAATAATAATGATACCTACTGCAGGCCAGACGTGGTGGCTCACGCCTGTAATCCCAGCACTTTGGGAGGCCAAGGCAGGTGGATCACCTGAAGTCAGGAGTTCGAGACCAGCCTGGCCAATATGGTGAAACCCCATCTCTACTAAAAGTACAAAAAGTATCTGGCTGTGGTGGCGGGGACCTGTAATCCCAGCTATTCGGGAGGCTGAGGCAGGAGAATCTCTTGAACCCAGGAAGCGGAGGCTACAGTGAGCCGAGATCACGCCATTGCACTCCAGACTGGGCGAGAAGAACAAGACTCCGTCTCGAATAAATAAATAAATAATAAATAAATAGTACCTACTGTATAGAGTTATTATGATGATTAAATTAGATAATACTTGTAAAGCCCTTAGCATATCTCTTAATACATTTTGTGCTGTTATAACAGAACATCTAATACTGGATCATTTATTAAAAAAATGGAGATTTACTTCCTATAGTTCTGGAGGCTGGGAAGTCCAAGGTCAAGGGACCTGCATCTGGCAAGGGCGTCTTGCTGCATTATCCCATGGTAGAAGGTGGAAAGGTGAGAGAGAGAGAGAGGTGGGGGTTACGGAGGAGAGAGAGAGGTGGGCAGAACTCATCCTTCTATCAGAAACCCACTCACTGGATAACTAACCCACTCCCACAATAATAACACTAATCCATTCATAAGGGCAAAACCCTCATGGCCTAATCACCTATTCAAGTTTCCATCTTCCAATACTGTTGCATTAGGTTAGTTAAATTTCCAACACATGAACTTTATGGGACACATTCAAACCATAGCAGCATAGTTACTTGGTACATAGTAATTGCTTAATGTTAGCTAAGAAATTAATGCAATTAATTAGTATGCTTAATGTTAGCTACATTAAGCATAGTAATTGCTTAATGTAGTATTACTACTACTACTATTGTGTTACTTCTTAATTTCTTTTTTCTGATTGGTCTACTCATAAGCCTCTATTTATTCTTCACTTTGATACTACAGAAATTTACCTATGGAGCTTCTCTGCCTTATTATTATAACACAAACTACAAATGAAACTATAAACAAACATCTTTCCCAGACTAACAGAGAATGAGGTGCTAGGTAGAAAACTATACCTCTATTAGGGAAAATGTAAAATATATTTTGACATATTCATTGTAGTTTGTTTTTTGTTTGCTGTTTCTAATACTCATTAATGATTAATTAGCCAAGGCTTTTGAAAGAAAGAAAAAAGTTTCATCCGAGTGTCTGCTATTTGAGTAATATATTTTTAATCTGTCCTAAAGATCATTTTTCATGATAACACCACTTCTAGTACTAATGATGTAATAAAAAAAATTTCCTTGGGAGACAGAGGTGAATTTCTATATTGTAGAGCTTAAATATCAGTTTCTGCATAAAGCAATTTGGAATTGCGAAGGGTATTACTACAAACACAAACATCTGAGTTTAAAATAGAATGGCCTTTATCATGGTCCTGATGGGCAAATCTGTCAAGATCATGTGTGTCTTTCTATGAGGTTTTTCAGTAAAATAAACTTGACTCTCAAAACAGACAATTCCCAAATGATTAGTATATTCAAACCCTAAATCTGTGGAGTTTACATATAAAATTCTAAGCTAATTAAATAGGCACTTGTCACTCAAAAGTAGTGAGTGAAATATTAGTCACTAGAAGCATCATCAAATGTACACCTACCTATTCACTTGCTGTTTGATTATGTTTAGGCTTTGTACTGCACCCAAATCTCATGTTGAATTGTAATCCCCAGGTGTTGAGGGACGAATCAGGTGGATGGTGATTGGATCATCGGAGCAGTTTTCCCCACGTTGTTCTTGTGATAGTGAGGGAGTTCTCATGAGATCTGATGGCTTTGTAAGTGTTTGGCAAGTTCCTCCTTCACCAGCTCTCTCTTTCCTGCTGCCCTGTGGAGAAGGTCTTTGCTTCCCTTTCATCTTCCACCATGATTGTAAGTTTCCTGAGACCTCCCCAGCCATGTGGAACTGTGAGTTAATTAAGCCTCTTTTCTTTATATATTACCCAGTCTTGAGCAGTTCTTTGCAGCAGTGCAGAAACGACTAATACAGCAATAAACTCACAAATAAACCTTTAAAAATGGGCCGGGCATGGTGGCTCACACCTGTAACCCCAGCACTTTGGGAGGCCGAGGCAGGCAAATCACTTGAGGTCAGGAGTTCGAGACCAGCCTGGCTAACATGGCGAAACCCCATCTTTACAAAATATATGAAAATTAGCCACACATGGTGAAACACGCCTGTAATCCCAGCTACCTGGGAGGCCGAAGTAGGAGAATCGCTTGAACTCGGGAGGTGGAGGTTTCAGTGAGCCAAGATCTTGCCACTGTACTCCAGCCTGGGTGACAGAGTGAGACTATCTCAAAACAAAACAAAACAAAAAAAGCCTTTAAAAATGTCTGTAAGGAGATCATGGGAAGAAAACTGTATAAATTGTCAGAAGCTGCACCTGAACTGAGGAAGCACAACTGCTGTTTGTTCTTTCAAATTAGATTAACTGCATTTTGGGGTTTTAGGTTATGCATTTTGCTTTAACAATGGGAATTGTATAAGCCTCATTTGATTTCAGCATAATGCCACTAAAAAGCACTCTCCTTGTCTAGGATTTCGGCACACTGTATACTTCTGTATTACTTTGCAATTGTATTACAGTGACTACGTTTTAATTATAACAGCATATTTATCTCAAACTTGTAGTTCTAGTTGATGGATTTCAGCCTTCTTCCAGGTCCCAGCTCTGAAACTAGAATAAAGCCAAGTATCCCTAACAAATAAAATAGTATAGCCTGTTTACCTCTCCTTTCTTCTTTTTATTACATAGACATTGTTTATCAAGAAAAGCCTTTAATACATGCAAAAAATGATTTTAGTCCTTATGAAAATGTCTCATATTTACATATATGCATATTTTTAAAAGCAGTGTGAAGGTTTCTTTTTTTTTTTTTTTTTTTGAGACGGAGTCTCGCTCTG